>NW_022636615.1:0-1471 GCF_010015895.1 Lontra canadensis | reverse complement strand
TTAACAATTTGAGATGCATTCCAAGTCTTGCATACTTCAAAAGTTTACTCCTTTTTCTTGTTGAATAGTATTCCCCTGCATGGATAAACAAACCCTAATTTATCCATTCCTTCAAGAACATTTGGTTTGTTGATAGTTTTTGTCAATTATCAATAAAGCCACTATGATATTTGTGTTCAAGTTAATGCATAAACGTATGTTTTCATGTCTCTAGAATAGACACTCAGGCATGAGATTGCTGGAGGCTCAGTTGATTAAACCTCCAGGTCTTGATTTTGGCTCAGGTCCTGATCTTAGGGTCCTGAGATTGAGTGTGTGGGACTCTGCCCTGAACATGGAGCCTGCTTGAGATTCTCTCTCTCCATTTCTCTCTGCTCCTCCCCCTGCTTACATGTGCCTGAGCCACGTGCACATACTCTCTCTCACCACCCCCCCCAAAAAAAGGTGGGAGGGGGAGTGGGATTGTTGGGTCACAAGTAAGTTTATGTTTACCATTCTACCAAACCTTTTGCAAAAAGGCTGTGCCATTGTATATTTCCGCCAGCAATGTTGTGGAAGTTCCAGTTGTGCATACTGTCACTTTGTGAACTTTTAAACGCATACATAGAAACACACGCGTATACACACACACACACACACACACACACACACACACACATACATACAAATTTGAGCCGTCTAATAGTTGTGTAGTAGCATCTCAGCATGTTTCATTTTGCATTTCCTTAGTGGCTATCAATGTTGACTATCCTTTTTGTTAATCCTTATCTCTTCGGTGAAGTGGGTATTCATGTCTTTTGCTAGATTTTAAACTGAAATGTGTTTTCTTATTTTTGAGTTTTGAGCTTCCTTTATATATACTTTGTACACCAGTTATTTGTGGGCACGTGATATAAAAATATTTTCTTTCATTCTGTGGCTAAACATTTGAATCTCTTAACAATGTCTTTTATGGAGTTTTGGGTCTTTCTTTTCTTTTCTTTTTTGTTATTATGTCTAAACCTAATATACAGATTTTTTCCATTATCTTTTCTAAATGTTTTAGATATCTTACATTTATATATATGATTCATTTTGAGCAATTTCAGTATAAGATATTAAATTTAGAACAAGGTTCATTTCTTTTGCCTATGAATCTCTAGTTGTCCCAACACGATTTGTGGAAAAGTCTAGTCTTTATTCCTCCAATTGCTCTTGCACCTTTGCCAAAACTCAATTGGTCATATTTATTGGGATCTATTTCTGGAATCTCAGTTCTGTTCTTCTTATTTATATATCTATCCTTTCACCAATACCATACTAACTTAATTACTATAGTTTTATAGTAAGTCTTAAAATTGACAGTATAACTCCTCCAACTATATTCTTTTTTTAATTAAGATTTGTTTATTTATTTATTCAACTGAGAGAAACACAGCCAGAGAGGGAACACAAGCAGGGGGAGTTGGAGAGGGAGAAGCAGTCCTCCCGC
>NW_022636614.1:0-1471 GCF_010015895.1 Lontra canadensis | reverse complement strand
GTATAATCTGATTTAAGTGTAGGCCATGGACCTTAGGTTTCCAAAACATGGAAGGCAGAGCAAGACTTGTTTTCACCCAGTCTACCTCTTTCTGAAACTCTTTAAACGTAATGTGGGTCGTGTGCTTTAGGGCGGACTTGCAACCATTTTCAGAGTATCAAAAATGGAAGCTGTTGCCCCAGATGGTGTTAGTAATATGATGAGTCGTATACTTTGCCCAAGTCTCTGATGTCCATTCAGTGACCAATCGAAGGTCTGCGTCCAGTGAAATTGCTCAAGGTGAACACCATTTCATCGCAGTGTCTTCCCAGTAGAGGAAAGAAGAGAGAACAAGGATGGACTCTGGGCAGCTCGGATAATCATGGGTAAGTGCAGGCCACCGCACTTACCATTCCAAAACTGTGAATGGCAGAGCACGACATGTGGTCATCCCAACTGAATACCTCTGCCGAAAAGGCTTCAAAATTGGAAAGGCATGTGTCCTTTAGGATGGACTCGCGAACGTTTTGAGAAGGTTGAGACATGGAAGCTGCTGGAAATTACAGTGTTGAAAACATGAAGATTCGTATACAATGCCTTGCCACGGACGTCCATACCGGTGACCATAGGAAGGTCTGTGTTCAGTGACACTTCTTCAGGCCAACACCCATTCCTGGAAGTGTCTTCTCATTTGAGGAAACACGATAGAACAAGGACGGACTCTGGGCAAGTTGGATACCCAGATTGAAGGCAGGCCAGTTCCTTTAGGCTTCTGAAGCATGGAATGACAGAGCTCGACATCTGCTCATCCAAACTGTCTTCCTCTGTTGAAAAGACTTCAATCCAAGGAAGGGTTGTGTGCTTTAGGAAGGACTGGTGACAGTTTTGAGAAGGTGGAAACACGGAAGCAGTTGGAACTGATTGTGTTGGAAACAGGAAGAGTCGCGTATAAGGTCCTAGTCTTAGACGTCCCTACCGGTGACCAGGGAAAGTCTGTATTCAGTGAAACTTCTTCAGGCTTACACCCATTCATGGCAGCGTCTTCCCACTTGAGGGAAGAATATGGAACAAGGACGGACTCTGGCCTGTTTGGATACGCATTGTTAAGTGCATGCCACAGCCCCTAGGCGTCCAAAACATGGAATGGCAGATCACGGACTGTGTTCATCCAAACTCTGCCTCTGTGGAGAGGGCCTCAAACCTGTTAAGGGATGTGAGCTTTAGGTCGGACTCTTGACAGTTTTAAGGGTGTCGAAACACAAGCTTTTGGAACGGACTGTGTTGAAAATATGGTTTCCCATCCATGGCCCTAGTCTCGGATGCCCATACCTTTGCCCATAGGAAGGTCTGTGTTCAGTGAAATTTCTTCAAGTGGACACCCATTCATGGCACTCTATTCCCAGTTGAGGATAGAAGATCGAAAAAGGTCGGACTCTAGACAGGTCGTATAATCTGATTTAAGTGTAGGCCATGGACCTTAGGTTTCCAAAAC
>NW_022636613.1:1067-1471 GCF_010015895.1 Lontra canadensis | reverse complement strand
GGGGGCTGTTAAGTCCCCTACTATTATTGTATTCTTGTCGATGTGTTTCTTTGAGATTGCTTTTGATTGATTTATATAATTGGCTGCTCCCATGTTAGGGGCATAGATATTGAGTATGATATAGTGTCCTTCCTCATCTCTTATTAGAATCTTTGTCTTGAAATCTAATTGATCTGATATAAGGATTGCCACCCCAGTTTTCTTTTGATGTCCATTAGCATGGTAAATTGTTTTCCACCCCCCTCACTTTACATCTGGAGGTGTCTTTGGGTCTCAAATGAGTTTCTTGTAGGCAGCATATTGATGGGTTTTGTTGTTTTATCCATTCTGATACCCTGTGTCTTTTGCTTGGGGCATTTATCCCATTTACATTCAGGGTAACTATTGAGAGATATGAATTTAGT
>NW_022636613.1:0-1057 GCF_010015895.1 Lontra canadensis | reverse complement strand
CCCTGCTCACAGAGCAGGGGCCTGCCTATGCCACGGATCACAGCTTAAGGTAACTCTGAGTTGAGAGCTTATTCCTCAGCTCAGTCTCTGTAACTGGCTTCCCCGCTCTAATACCTGGGAGCTCTGTGACACTCAAACACCCCCGACCCTTCCGTGACCTCGCAGGACATGAGACCACGCTATCCCCACATGGGCTTCACCCCAGCTTACCCTCTGGAGCGATGTCCCTCAGTGGAACAGACTTTTAAGAGTTCTGATTTTGTCTCCATTGCTCCACTGCTTGCGGGGATCCAGACCATCCCCCTGCGGTCTCTCTTCCCATCGCTTTGGATTCACTTCTCCGCAGGTCCCACCTTTCAGAATGTGGTCGATTTTCTGTCTCTAGAACTGCTGCTTTTCTTCTCTTCGATCTTCTGTTAGAGTGTAGCTGTCCGGAATGGTGTGATAAACTATCTAGCTGATCTCCTGCTACGTGATGTCATCTCAGCCTGTTACTTCTCGGCCATCTTGACTCCTCTCCACTCTCATGAGTATTTAAAAGGGATCCTGACAACTTGTCTTAGGAACTTCAAGTCACTCATGCATTTGACTCCTCCCATACCCCCAGTTGCCATACACAACCACAGTCAGCTAGCCTTTGGCATCTACAGTGCAATCTAGAGTCCTTGATCCCTCACCTCTCCACCTGACTGAATTCATGCCATGGCCTCTCCTGGTTCTTGAATCCTCTGTCCATTTCTATTCCTCACATCTTTTAACAGCTGCTTCCAGACCAGCCATTATCTCACAACTCCTTTGTGTTCTACCTTGGATATTTGTTCGATCTGAATAATTCTAACACCGGGTTTCTGTTTCTCTCCAAACAGCCGCAGAAATAAGCGGAATCCAAATAGGGTTACTGAGAAGACAGACATAATGGTTTCAAGGATCTCAGAAGGGTTAGACTGCAATCAGCTTTCGTGTTATCATTTAAGAGATCCTCATCATTATTCTAATCCAGGTGCAGAGCAGAATCATGTAGGATCTTTCAGTTCCCCTTGTCTTCATATTGGATTTC
>NW_022636612.1:0-1472 GCF_010015895.1 Lontra canadensis | reverse complement strand
CACTTCTGTGCTACAATGGCAGAGTAGTTGTGATGGAGACTATGTGGCCTTAAAGGCTAAATTATTTACTCTCTGGCTCTTTATAGAAAACGTTTGTCAGCCCCTCCTCTACAGTACTTTTCTGTGGGAGTTACAAGCAAAATCTTCCTCTTCTTCTTTTTAAAGATTTTATTTATTTGAAAGAGAGAGAGTGAATGAGAGAGAGAGAGAGCATGGGCAGGGGGCGAGGAGGAGGCAGACCCCCCGCTGAGCAGGGAGCCCATGGGACTCCATCCCAGGACCCTGGGATCATGACGTGAGCTGAAGGCAGATGCTTAACCGACTGAGTCACTTAGGAGTCCCAAGGGGAATTTTCTTTTAACAGACTAGATGGGATTTCCCAGTTTTCTGTTCTAGTGAGATGTAAGTGTAACTCACTTAATAAACACCTAAGCACTTTCTTGGCTGGGTCACTAAGTAAACAGAGATAAATCAGATCTAGTCCCTACCCTGAACTGGCAGGTGTGTATGTATGTAAATTGCAGTATAGAGCTCCACGGTGTATATTTTTTACAAGATACCTGGAAGCTTAAAGGAGGGAGTGACTAACTCTGCCTGGTGAAATCAAGGAGGGCTTCTGAGAGGAAGTGATGAGTGAACATCATTACTGCATTTAGCTGGACAGACTGTTTATTATAGAAATCAAGGGCACCCCCTACAGTTGTGCATCATAAACCTGAGTCAGTCTTGAAAGACTCTTAATTGAAAGTGAGAGATCATTAACTCACTCAGGCCTATCAAGGAATTCAGTGCCTCCTGAAAAGTAGGAGTCTGTGTGCAACCAGGCAAGACTTGATGTGGAGGATCAGGTGGTGCTATAGGGCCCTGTCTTTCCCAATCTCTTGGAGGAACCCCACTTTGTCCCAGGGACTATAGAATAATCCTAGAAAAAGATACTGATTGGCTACTTGAGGTCACATGTCCACTCCTAAACCAATCACGGTGCTGAGGAGGCAGGGCAGAGCCATCCTTGAGATCATCTACCTCAGAGGGCCAGAGTCAGAGGACAGAGCCATCACCATGGACAGCCTCACTGAGTTGGAGACAAGTGGTTCTCTCAAGGAAACTTGCAAACAAAACCACACATCCAGCACAAAAAGTCAGAAAGACCTCTTCCAAAAGACCAGACAGGAAAAGTCTGTAACCGGGACATTGTCAGGTCTATCCCTAAGGCCTCTACAATGCATGAGAAAATCACCAGCAGTGGCCCTTGAGATGTACCCTGGACAGCCCTGCCCATTCCAACTCAGGAGGACTGGTGCCCTCTGAACACAGCGTGGGAAGAGAAAGCAGGCACTCCTTTTCCCACCTTCTCTGGGCTGTGAGAGCCCCATGGGTGCTTGGAGTCCTCTTATTTGATCCATGGAACACTTTGTTTTTATTTATTTATTTAAGATTTTATTTCATTATTAGAGAGAGAGAGTGTGTGCACA
>NW_022636611.1:0-1475 GCF_010015895.1 Lontra canadensis | reverse complement strand
AGCCCAAATCCATTGAAACACAATGACAGCCTTAGAATTGACTCACTCCAGGGGCCACCAGGAAGATAAACCAGGCTCCCATTTGCATGCACACTTCTTCTCAGACACAAGGGCAGATGTAGGCCATAAAGTGAGTCGCCTGCCCTGCCATCGATGACTATCCAGTGAGATAAAGCAAGGGTGGGACAATGTTGGTGATCAGTGCTTCTCATCAAGAAGGATTTTATTAAAAATTATTTTTGAGAGAGATAGTGCAAGCACAAGTGGGGGAAGAGGCAGAGGGAGAACCAGGCTCCCCTCCTGAGCAGAAAGCCTAATGCAGGTCTTGATCCCAGGACCTTGAGATCACAGACCTGAGCTGAAGGCAGATGCCTAACCCACTGAGCCACCAAGACACCCTCATCAATAAGCAGAGTGAGCAGTAATTGCTGCTGAAGGACTTAGCAAGTTGAGAAGGACGCATGCATGGCCTTCTTGGAATTTCTGGTTAAACTGGAGAGACAATGCAAATAGCTTCCACCTGGGGCCCCAGACTCCTCTCCAGATAAAGACCACATCTGGCTTCACAGCCACCCTGACAGCATGTCACCCCACTCTTCAAAGGCCTCCCTTTCCCCACTTCTACAAATGCTGTTCCGACTTCCTCAAACATCCTCCTTCTCACCCCTGCCTTCAAGCTGTGTTCCTTGGAGTCTTTAACCTACACCCCCAGGACCCACTTTACCACTTTCTACTTCCAGCCACCACAGAGCTGCCATTGCTTCATTCCCATTATGCTCTCCCCCAAGCAGAAGGTGAACTCCTACGGGGTGTCTTCTCATTCATGTGAGTCTCCTTGGCTTCTGATATTATCCTTTGCAGGTGGCTATCTCACCTCTTCAGTTCTGTCACAAAACAGTCCTGGACTGGGCCTGCCGCACATATAAACTGAGCTTTCTGGCTTCCAAGAGGCACTTCAGATCCCCAAGAACGCACTCCACTTCAGACTGAAATCCAACAAAACATCCCTGCCCTTGTTCACCATGGTCCATGGCAGGATCCCATGGGCACAGATACTATGACTTCCCGCCTGCTGACACCACCGGCATCCCTCTGCTCTGGAGAGCTAGAGGCTAGCAGCTGCTGCCCTGACAGGCACAAGCTCTGCAGATGTGTTTAAATTCATGACTCAGACATGGGGAGATTAGCCTGCATTATGCAGGTGGTCCCAGTTTTATCATGAGGGTCCGAATGAGGAGGAGGAAGGGGGGTCAGACACCAAAAGATGCAAGGGCCCAAGTGACCATCAGGAGGGAAGAAGCTATGCCACCGACTTTGACAGAGGACAGAGCTGGGAACCAAGGGGTACAAGGGGCTCCACGAGCTGAAATTGGCAAAAGGAAACAGATCCTCCCCTAGAGTCTTCAGAAGGAATGCTTCCCCAAGGACACCCTGGCTTCAGATTTCTGACTTCTAGAATGGTAAGAAAACAAAAC
>NW_022636610.1:0-1475 GCF_010015895.1 Lontra canadensis | reverse complement strand
ATACCTCAATATTATCAAAGCCATCTATGAAAAACCCATTGCAAATATCATTCTCAATGGAGAAAATCTGAACGCTTTTCCGCTAAGGTCAGGAAGACGGCAGGGATGTCCATTATCACCACTGCTATTCAACATAGTACTAGAAGTCCTAGCCTCAGCAATCAGACAACAAAAAGAAATTAAAGGCATCCAAATCGGCAAAGAAGAAGTCAAACTATCACTCTTCGCAGATGATATGATACTATATGTGGAAAACCCAAAAGACTCCACTCCAAAACTGCTAGAACTGGTACAGGAATTCAGTAAAGTGTCAGGATATAAAATCAATGCACAGAAATCAGTCACATTTCTCTACACCAAAAACAAGACAGAAGAAAGAGAAATTAAGGAGTCCATCCCATTTACAATTGCACCCAAAACTATAAGATACCTAGGAATAAACCTAACCAAAGATACTAAGAATCTATACACAGAAAACTATAAAGTACTCATGAAAGAAATTGAGGAAGACACAAAGAAATGGAAAAATGTTCCATGCTCCTGGATTGGAAGAATAAATATTGTGAAAATGTCTATGCTACTTAAAGCAATCTACACATTTAATGCAATTCCTATCAAAATACCATCCATTTTTTTTTTCAAAGAAATGGAACAAATAATCCTAAAATTTATATGGAACCAGAAAAGACTGCGAATAGCCAAAGGAACATTGAAAAAGAAAGCCAAAGTTGGTGGCATCACAATTCCGGTCTTCAAGCTCTATTACAAAGCTGTCATCATCAAGACAGCATGGTACTGGCACAAAAACAGACACATAGATCAATGGAACAGAATAGAGAGCCCAGAAATAGACCCTCAACTCTATGGTCAACTAATCTTCGACAAAGCAGGAAAGAATGTCCAATGGAAAAAAGACAGCCTCTTCAATAAATGGTGTTGGGAAAATTGGATAGCCACATGCAGAAAAATGAAATTGGATCATTTCCTTACACCACACACGAAAATAAACTCAAAATGGATGAAGGACCTCAATGTGAGAAAGGAATCCATCCAAATCCTTGAGGAGAACACAGGCAGCAACCTCTTCGACCTCAGCCGCAGCAACATCTTCCTAGGAACATCGCCAAAGGCAAGGGAAGCAGGGGCAAAAATGAACTATTGGGATTTTATCAAGATCAAAAGTTTTTGCACAGCAAAGGAAACAGTTAACAAAACCAAAAGACAACTGACAGAATGGGAGAAGATATTTGCAAACGACATATCAGATAAAGGGCTAGTGTCCAGAATCTATAAAGAACTTAGCAAACTCAACACCCAAAGAACAAATAATCCAATCAAGAAATGGGCAGAAGACATGAATAGACATTTCTGCAAAGAAGACATCCAGATGGCCAACAGACACATGAAAAAGTGCTCCATATCACTCGGCATCAGGGAAATACAAATCAAAACCACAATGAGATATCACCTCACAC
>NW_022636609.1:0-1475 GCF_010015895.1 Lontra canadensis | reverse complement strand
TGGGAACTACTTGTTGAACAGTGAATAGGTTGTTTTTGAGAAGGGCCGAGTCTTGCAAATAACCCAGAAATCTATGCTATGAGTCTTCATCTGGGCTTGCCAGAGTGTCCACACCATCCTTCTGGACACAAATGCAAATAAAACCAACAATAGGAGAGGTCTCAGGGCCCAGGTGATAGGGCTACTTGCATCATGATCTAAACCCAATACAGAGTTCCTCCTGGCTCTGCACCCACTCTACGTAGTGACCTCAAAAGTAGCTGAAAAACAGAATGGTGTAGCTTGTCCAAGTGTGGATTGTTCTCAACACTCAACACTCAACAAGGTGCTGTGTTTCAACCTCAGTGGTCAGAGGTGCAAGTTACAAGCACTTGTCCTTTACCTCGGAAGGGTGTGCCCGCATTCCTCAGATATCTGGACCCCTGACATAGACACCAGGGAAGGGGGCAAGATGAATTTTTGTAGGGTTCGCATCCAATGTTGAGCACATGTGTTTTTGCAAGTTAGTGAAGTCCTCAATATTTCTTGCTCATCGTGTGCAATTAACAGGATGTAATTGATAGAGGATGGCCTGGCAGGATGCTCTGAGGGATGTTTATACAACGCACTGCAGCAGAGAGCACAGAGTTAATGTAGCCCTGGGCCAAGAATGATGATGTGACCAGCTCTTCACTGCCTTGAAAGGGAATTCCATCAGAGGACTGCATTAGATCATATGCCATGCCCCCTGCTGTAGACCTTGTAGTTGGCCCAGCATAGCCTAAATACTTTCAAAACCTCCACATGGCCAGAAGAGGGAGACTTAACAAACAAAGGAAAGAATGGGGCCCTGTGGGGGGGATTCTTTTGACAAACTTAATCTTTGAGTACTTAAGCAATAGGAATGCCCCATAATTTGCATATATTCTTCCTCTTAGATCTGAAGTATTTCTGCCTCTCAGAGTCTTATACCAGAGTCTCTGGGTGTGTGGCATGAACACACTGGATCCATTGAAAGCAGCAAGATGGTGACGCCATCACAGTTCTTGGCCTTCTGCTCCTCTGGGTTCCAGTGAGAATATTTGGACAAAGCAGATTTTCCATCCTTGGTTTTCTTTCTTCATTGGAAACCCTTCCATAGATGAATTTGGCTTATTTTAAAAATAAGTATTGTTCTCTGTCCTACCTAACTAAATACTGGTGACTTCCATGTACATATCCTGAGACTCTGCTAATGTTTCCTGTGTGGTTTCAGCCTTCCATGGTGAGATTGTGCTGACCCAGTCTCCTGCCATCCTGTCCATGGCTCCAAAAGAAGGAGTCACCATCACCTGCTGGGCCAGTCAGAACATTAACAAGTGGTTAGCCTGGTATCAGCAGGAGCCAATGAGAGCTCCTAAGCTCCAGATCTATGAAGCATCCAAGTTGGAAACTGGTGTCCAATAGCCGTTCAGCAGCAGTGGGTCTGGGACAGACATCACTCTCACCAACAGCAG
>NW_022636608.1:1244-1476 GCF_010015895.1 Lontra canadensis | reverse complement strand
CTCGGCGACATCAGAAGACGCAGCCTCGTCCCTGTAGCTACGTGCGTCGCCCAGGCTGGCACTCTGCCCAGACTGGCAGCCCGGGGTTAGCCAGGGCCTGGCCTTTTCCTCTCCCCTTCAGGCGCATTCAGAAACAGGACCGCGCCTTCCCCAGACGAGAGGAGAGGAGAGAGGAGCACTCCATAATGCCCACGCCCTGGGAAGGTGAGCCTGTGGGGGACTGTCGGCGTTC
>NW_022636608.1:0-1234 GCF_010015895.1 Lontra canadensis | reverse complement strand
CTGCGTGCATCGCCCAGGCTGGCACTCTGCCCAGACTGGCAGCACCGGGGTTGGCCAGGGCCTGGCCCTTTCCTCTCCCCTTCAGGCGCATTCAGAAACAGGATTGTGCCTTCCCCAGACGACAGGATAGGAGACAGGAGCACTCCATACTGCCCACGTCCTGGGAAGGTGAGCCTGTGGGGGACTGTCGGCGTTCCTTCCCTGGCCACCCCTGCCTCCGCAATGGCTGCCCCATCCTCGAAGAAGACGGTAGCCGACTGCCCGATCCTCCAGGGCGCTGTTTCTGGGAGTACAGTGTCAGGCTCCTGGTGGACCCGCTAAGGCTGCCCCAGGGACAGGCGGCCAAGGAGCTGCTGTCACCTTGGGCCTAGTAGCACAGGACTTGCCTGACTTCTGCCCAGGCTCCTCTCTCAGACTGGAGCACACGCACCTGCCCTAGTCGTCCCCTGGTGTTTCCTGAGCAGCCAGGCTTCTGTCTCTCTGCAGAGGGAGTGGGTGACACTTGCCTTGCCACCGGCCCAGTGCTCCTCCGAAGGCAGGCTCTCCTGCTTCGCGTCGCTTTCGGACAGCATTGCCAACGGCTCCTCTGTTCTCCAGGGGAGGCGTGCCCTGCTCTCCCCACACATGCTCCTATGCACCGTGGTGACAGGCGTGTCCTTTTCCTTAAGGCTGTTACCGCAGGCGCCACCACGCTTCCCTCTAGGGCAGAGCGGATGTCCGGGCAAAGAAGGTTTGGCTCTCGGATGGTTTCTCCCACCGCGCTGAGGAGCACTTGACTCAGTCAAGCAGCAACAGCCAAATGAAGCGAATCTTCCTTCTCAGCGAATGCAGAGCTTTCCCAGAGGTTTTCCCACTTGGTGCGAACCGCCCTTCGCTGCCGCTTCCCCAGCAAGCCTTTGGGCGTTTGCTCTCTCGCGTAAGGGAAGAAGAGTTGCTGGAGTGTTGGTACCTCTTAGGCCTTGCTTTCCCCGGGCCCAGGTTCGCGCCCAGGACTCACACAGCCTCGGCGACATCAGAAGACGCAGCCTCGTCCCTGTAGCTACGTGCGTCGCCCAGGCTGGCACTCTGCCCAGACTGGCAGCCCGGGGTTAGCCAGGGCCTGGCCTTTTCCTCTCCCCTTCAGGCGCATTCAGAAACAGGACCGCGCCTTCCCCAGACGAGAGGAGAGGAGAGAGGAGCACTCCATAATGCCCACGCCCTGGGAAGGTGAGCCTGTGGGGGACTGTCGGCGTTC
>NW_022636607.1:0-1476 GCF_010015895.1 Lontra canadensis | reverse complement strand
CTCGTAGGAGTACAGAGGGAGAAGTAAACTTAAAAATGAAAAACGCTGTTGTTGAATGTGACTTCTGTTGATCTGTGGTGGGTTCACCCCCACACCTCCCCCACCTGTAACAGTAATTGGTAAAGGCACTGCGGCGACCATGGTTTAACTTTGACTTAACTGCCCAATAGTGCCACCGTGCCGCACCCAATTTGAGATTGAACAGAGCGCGGGGGCCCTTCAGAGTGCTGGCTGAATTCGGGTAGGAGAGGCCCCCTTTTGTGTCAACCGGAATCTGGGGCTGAATGACTCAAATTACAGTATTAACTGTCACTACATTCAGTACCTCGTAGAGCTTTGGCTAGACTTGAACTTAGTCTCTTACTGAACCACCCTTTTGTCTGTATTGTTCATTAAAACGAAACTGATATTCTCCCAAGAGCCCAGCTTCAGGTATTGTGAGGAAATCCAGCAGGTGTAGACATTTACACTTTGCAACGCACACACTTTTCTCCTACACCTGCTGGATTTCCTCACAATACCTGAAGCTGGGCTCTTGGGAGAATATCAGTTTCGTTTTAATGAACAATACAGACAAAAGGGTGGTTCAGTAAGAGACTAAGTTCAAGTCTAGCCAAAGCTCTACGAGGTACTGAATGTAGTGACAGTTAATACTGTAATTTGAGTCATTCAGCCCCAGATTCCGGTTGACACAAAAGGGGGGCCTCTCCTACCCGAATTCAGCCAGCACTCTGAAGGGCCCCCGCGCTCTGTTCAATCTCAAATTGGGTGCGGCACGGTGGCACTATTGGGCAGTTAAGTCAAAGTTAAACCATGGTCGCCGCAGTGCCTTTACCAATTACTGTTACAGGTGGGGGAGGTGTGGGGGTGAACCCACCACAGATCAACAGAAGTCACATTCAACAACAGCGTTTTTCATTTTTAAGTTTACTTCTCCCTCTGTACTCCTACGAGTAAGTTTTCAGCGACCATGAAAACCCTAAAAGATCTGTCCGGGGCTGGTCGCTGAAAACTTACTCGTAGGAGTACAGAGGGAGAAGTAAACTTAAAAATGAAAAACGCTGTTGTTGAATGTGACTTCTGTTGATCTGTGGTGGGTTCACCCCCACACCTCCCCCACCTGTAACAGTAATTGGTAAAGGCACTGCGGCGACCATGGTTTAACTTTGACTTAACTGCCCAATAGTGCCACCGTGCCGCACCCAATTTGAGATTGAACAGAGCGCGGGGGCCCTTCAGAGTGCTGGCTGAATTCGGGTAGGAGAGGCCCCCTTTTGTGTCAACCGGAATCTGGGGCTGAATGACTCAAATTACAGTATTAACTGTCACTACATTCAGTACCTCGTAGAGCTTTGGCTAGACTTGAACTTAGTCTCTTACTGAACCACCCTTTTGTCTGTATTGTTCATTAAAACGAAACTGATATTCTCCCAAGAGCCCAGCTTCAGGTATTGTGAGGAAATCCAGCAGGTGTAG
>NW_022636606.1:0-1476 GCF_010015895.1 Lontra canadensis | reverse complement strand
GGAATTGCACTACTGGGCATTTACCCCAAAGATACAGATGTAGTGAAAAGAAGAGCCATCTGCATTCCAATGTTCATAGCAGCAATGGCCACTGTCGCCAAACTGTGGAAAGAGCCAAGATGCCCTTCAACAGATGAATGGATAAAGAAGATATGGTCCATATATACAAAAGGAGTATTATGCCTCCACCAGAAAGTGGTATTATTTTTTATTATATTAACATTTTGTGACCATAAAATTATTAGAATTCAGATGTTAATAGACTAGATGTATTTATTGATAAATACATACAAAAGTGTATTCCCTGAATTTAACTAGTCTACATTTTATACATTTGTATAGAATTTTAGATGATTTTAAGAAATATCAAAAGTATGTGTACACACACAGAAGCACATGTGTGAACATAGGCATGCACATGTGTGTATTGTACAGACAGAAGGTATACCCTAGTGTGTTCATCCTGTTTCTCAAAACAAATCTTGGGTGTAAATCTCAGCTCCTGATAGACATTTCTTTGCAATCCTTTTTTTCTTCTCAGTACAGCGTTTGTTCTGTCACTATTACCTTGGCACATTTATCAGATACTGTTTCTTCCACAGTATATCATTCACCCATCAAGCACTTGCTAAATAAAACTAGATTAAGGGGCGCCTGGGTGGCTCAGTGGGTTAAAGCCTCTGCCTTTCTGCTCAGGTCATGATTCCAGGGTCTTGGGATCGAGCCCCGCATCGGGCTCTCTGCTCAGCGGGGAGCCTGCTTCCTCCTCTCTCTCTGCCTGCCTCTCTGCCTACTTGTGATCTCTCTCTCTGTCAAATAAATAAATAAAATCTTTAAAAAAAACTAGATTAAAATACATTAATCTGTGGTAATTTTCATTATTTATAAATATATTACTATGTTGGGGGAGCCTGGGTAACAGAGTAAATTGGTTTTGACGAAAGTTTTGGAAAATGCACTTTAACCCAAATGAAAAATATTTTACTGCTGAAATTTCAAATATGTGGCCTGTCGATCAATAAGTATTTTATATATAGGAGCCTTCTCATTTTTTATCTCCCAGTAAAGTTAACCATGATACGTAGGTATCATGCATATTATGTACATATAATTTTACATATATATTATGTAACAGCAGGTATTTTTGTATGATTTTAATTTGCATCACACACACACATTAAACACACATGAAGTAAGAGCACTAAGAATGTAAGAACTAGCTTTCAGGTTTTCCTAACCTCAGATTTACATCCTTGCATTTTTAGGGATCATGGAACAGACTCACAGAAGGTATTAGCTTGTGGGTTTTTTTGTTTTGTTTTGTTTTGTTTTGTTTTTTTTAAAGATTTATGTATTTATTTGAAAGAGAGAGAGCAAGCGAGCCAGCACACAGAGGGAGAGGGAGAAGGAGAAGCTAAACCAAAGGCCTTGAGATACCACATTACACCAGTTAGAATGACCAAAATTAACAAGACA
>NW_022636605.1:0-1476 GCF_010015895.1 Lontra canadensis | reverse complement strand
CTCGTAGGAGTACAGAGGGAGAAGTAAACTTAAAAATGAAAAACGCTGTTGTTGAATGTGACTTCTGTTGATCTGTGGTGGGTTCACCCCCACACCTCCCCCACCTGTAACAGTAATTGGTAAAGGCACTGCGGCGACCATGGTTTAACTTTGACTTAACTGCCCAATAGTGCCACCGTGCCGCACCCAATTTGAGATTGAACAGAGCGCGGGGGCCCTTCAGAGTGCTGGCTGAATTCGGGTAGGAGAGGCCCCCTTTTGTGTCAACCGGAATCTGGGGCTGAATGACTCAAATTACAGTATTAACTGTCACTACATTCAGTACCTCGTAGAGCTTTGGCTAGACTTGAACTTAGTCTCTTACTGAACCACCCTTTTGTCTGTATTGTTCATTAAAACGAAACTGATATTCTCCCAAGAGCCCAGCTTCAGGTATTGTGAGGAAATCCAGCAGGTGTAGACATTTACACTTTGCAACGCACACACTTTTCTCCTACACCTGCTGGATTTCCTCACAATACCTGAAGCTGGGCTCTTGGGAGAATATCAGTTTCGTTTTAATGAACAATACAGACAAAAGGGTGGTTCAGTAAGAGACTAAGTTCAAGTCTAGCCAAAGCTCTACGAGGTACTGAATGTAGTGACAGTTAATACTGTAATTTGAGTCATTCAGCCCCAGATTCCGGTTGACACAAAAGGGGGGCCTCTCCTACCCGAATTCAGCCAGCACTCTGAAGGGCCCCCGCGCTCTGTTCAATCTCAAATTGGGTGCGGCACGGTGGCACTATTGGGCAGTTAAGTCAAAGTTAAACCATGGTCGCCGCAGTGCCTTTACCAATTACTGTTACAGGTGGGGGAGGTGTGGGGGTGAACCCACCACAGATCAACAGAAGTCACATTCAACAACAGCGTTTTTCATTTTTAAGTTTACTTCTCCCTCTGTACTCCTACGAGTAAGTTTTCAGCGACCATGAAAACCCTAAAAGATCTGTCCGGGGCTGGTCGCTGAAAACTTACTCGTAGGAGTACAGAGGGAGAAGTAAACTTAAAAATGAAAAACGCTGTTGTTGAATGTGACTTCTGTTGATCTGTGGTGGGTTCACCCCCACACCTCCCCCACCTGTAACAGTAATTGGTAAAGGCACTGCGGCGACCATGGTTTAACTTTGACTTAACTGCCCAATAGTGCCACCGTGCCGCACCCAATTTGAGATTGAACAGAGCGCGGGGGCCCTTCAGAGTGCTGGCTGAATTCGGGTAGGAGAGGCCCCCTTTTGTGTCAACCGGAATCTGGGGCTGAATGACTCAAATTACAGTATTAACTGTCACTACATTCAGTACCTCGTAGAGCTTTGGCTAGACTTGAACTTAGTCTCTTACTGAACCACCCTTTTGTCTGTATTGTTCATTAAAACGAAACTGATATTCTCCCAAGAGCCCAGCTTCAGGTATTGTGAGGAAATCCAGCAGGTGTAG
>NW_022636604.1:0-1476 GCF_010015895.1 Lontra canadensis | reverse complement strand
ATAACAGGTTGAGGGAGGGAATTTGAAAAAGATTATGTAAATGAAAGAAATGTGCTTATTCTTTCTAGCATCTCCAAAGATGCTAGATTCTTTTTAGCAACTTCCAAAGAGATGTGAACGGATTGATAATTCTTCCTATGCTTCCTTTCCCCATGCTTTCTTGCCTAATTTTCCTTTTGTGTAGAACTCAAAGTATCAGGAAAGAAATTCGGTGAGATTAATGTTTGCTGCAGGAAGTTCCCATAACTTTTTCTCCTGTCATAGGCACTGGATAGACTCCTTTGGGGGAAAAAAAGTGTTATGAACTTTGGTTCCCCCACCCCAACTCCCTACTCGCATGATTGTTCTGCTCTTTCCAACAGCTTCATCTACTCCATGGTGAAGGCAGCATAGTAGAGTTCAAAATATAAAAACTTGAGCCTTGGGTTAAGTCTGAGCTCTACCACTAATTAACTTAATGATCCAAGGCATGATTTCACCTTTGTTTTCTTATCTGTAAAACAAGGGGGTAGAACAAGGTAGAGGTGGTATCAACAATTAGGGTGCTAAAAGCTTCTTTACCTCTGCTCCCAGCTTCCCAGTGGGAAGAAAATCTTAGGATGAGCTGCTCTGAAGCTAATCGGACACAGTGAGTAGAGTTGACCTTCACTATCTATCCCTCCTCTCTTCAGCTTACTCTACTGATAAACTCTGTAGGAGTTAGGAGAAAGGTACCTAGTACTGTTTTACTTCCCTCACAATGACAGCTGTTCCTTTTCTAAGTTAAGTCACTATGCTTATTGGTTTCCTTACTAGTACTTTAATATCACTTCAGTGACACTGACCTACTCTTGTGTCCAGCTTTTCAGGTCTCCCTATGGGATGGGCCCAGGAGTATGTACTCTGGTCAATGGACAGAAGTCTTCAACAGATCTTCCAACATCTGGAATGTGCAAGGTCAGGGAAGGTCGTTTCTGGGAGGAGGTTGGGTGGTGGAAGTTTTTGTTTTTGTCTTAAGTAAACTCTACTTGAATTGAATTGAATTCTTGAGATCAAGAACTGCTGCTCTACCAACTGATGCCCCAAAGGTGGTAGAAGTTTTAAGAGGGAGGGAGGAAGAGACAGAAGAAGGGAGGTAGTAGAGAGGGAAAGAGGGAGGGAAGAAGAGAGGGAAAAGAGCGATTGTTAGTTGGTTGCTCATTTACTTAGCTTGGGCAGTGGGGATAAATTCTGGGTCCAAAGGTTTAGTGCATGGATCATTTCTGATTGGAATGGAGACCCAGTTACATAAGTAATTGATATTGGGGAAAACAACCTCTTTTGTTGTTATTGTTCTCCCTCAGGACAAAATATTTCACATTTGAAATAGCCGTTACCTTTCCCTTTTCCTACTTTTTCCTGCCCCAAAGCAAATGGGAACTTTTCTTTATTTCCTAGATCAACTCTTATGGAATTCTGTTTGCCTGAATCACAGGATACGATTTCTTCCTCCACCTC
>NW_022636603.1:0-1477 GCF_010015895.1 Lontra canadensis | reverse complement strand
TCTGGGTGCTCCAGAGTACATAAATTTTCCCTCTGCTACCTTAGGGCATGTCTCCAGCCACAGTCTCAGGGGTCAGAGGAACTCCTGCTTTTACCCAAAACCACGAGAAGTACTAGTCCAGAGAGCTGGCTTCCAGCGGCTGCCTCCACCGCTGTTGTCTGGGCAAGTCCAGACCTCCAGAGAGGTACCAACCAGAGAGAGCACACTTAGATTTTCTCTCCGGTCTGAGCTGGGAGTGCTCAGACTCTTTACATCCTAGAAAGCACTGGCTAGTGCCTGTGCAGACCTCTCTTAGGGGAGGGGATTTTGGTGCTGGTCCTACTGTTTGCAGGTGCAGAGTGCAAATGGCTATGGTTCTAGAGAGTGCCAGCTGGCATCCACAACAGACTCTCTCACGTGCACCACCACCAAGATGCTCTCATGCACGCCAGCAGCTTGGGGACCAAGGCCTGGCTTCTTCTCTACACTCTCGCTGGCTCAGCACCTGCGGTGGCCATCCTGGGTCCCTGGGCTTAAGCCCCCGACCCTACCTGTCCAATTCCACCAATTTCCCCTTAAGACATTTTCCTCTACTTGAGTGCTTGCAACCAGATTCCAAGTTAATGGTGGTCCCCAATCACAGGGCAGTCTCGTGCTGAGGTATTACTTTTAAATGGATCACTTCTGGAGGCTCCCTCCCTCCTTTGTTTGTCTCCCAATATCAGTCGGATATTCCCACTCCACTTTACCTGTCCACTGATGTCCTCTGCCCCCTTAGAGATCCAGAAGTGTATAATTCTAATCTCAGGCTTATTTCATGTGTGATCAGAGTTCTTTGGTAGATAATCAGCTTACTTTAGGGGACCTGTTGAAACAGCACCTCCTACTTCTCCACCATCTTGTCTCCACCTGATAAGAGAGACAGAATCCTCAAGCGGACTCTGCCCAATGTATGCAGCCTGATGAGGAGCTCAATCTCAAGACTCTGAGATCATGACCTGACCAAAACCATGACTCTTGGGATTCAGCCAAGGAACCACTCAATCACATGACTATTTTTTTTTAATTTTATTTTTTATAAACATATATATTTTTCCCCAGGGGTACAAGTTCACATGACTATTTTAATGTCTGTGGGCCCTCTTGTTATACCTCTTGCCATAAGTCACTGGGATCTTGGGGGATTGGTCTGTGTTTCAACCCCTAAACCTCCTGGGGGCTATAGCACTGTCTCATCGTTCCTCTGTTTCACCGAAGGGGAAAAATGGCTCACCAATGAAGAGGAGTGAGACCCACGTGCTAGCGACAAATGAGGCCAACCTACTAGAGAAACAAACAATTCATCTGGTGCCAGTCCTGGGAGACCTCAGCTACGTTGCCATATTCCTGGGTCCATACTGAACCTTTGGCACCACTCACGAGGTCCTGGACCTCCTGTTTTCAATGTGAGCACCCTGCCCCTAACTCTCCAGTGGGATTTGGCCACGTCCTCATTGTG
>NW_022636602.1:0-1477 GCF_010015895.1 Lontra canadensis | reverse complement strand
CTCACAGTGACACAGACAGATGGGGAAGTGAGACACAAACCCCTTCCCCATCTGTGTCTCACTTTCCTTCAGCCTCAGGAGACCTGCGCACAGAGCAGGAGCACTTCTGGCCCAGGTCCCCTCATCTGAGATCCCCACACTCCCTCCCCATCCAGCTCTCCAGGCAGCTCTGCACAGGAGGGTCAGGAGAGCATTTACACCTGAGGGCACTAGGTTGCCTGCTTCTCTGGGCCTGGGTGTCATCTACAGATAGAGGGACTGGGTAGAAAAAAGACACAGGGAGGCTTTCATCCAGTGGTCATGATCTCATCATTTCCATATGTGGTTGTGTGCTAATGCCCTCCCAACTGAACAGTATTAAGAGCCCAACATGTCCCGGCTCAGCTGAGCTCCTGAAGCCCTGGGCACATGGGTGGAGACGCTTCTAACACAGTGGGACACACAGGTACAGGAGACACTAAGGTGTCACCCACATCTCCGGGGCTCTCTATTCTATTCCACTGATCATGTCTGTTTTTGTGCCAGTACAAACTGCCTGGTTGATTACATCTTTGTAATAGAGCTTGAAGTCTGGAATTTTGATGTTACAAGCATTGGTTTTCATTTTCAACATTCCCCTGGTTATTCTGGATCTTTCTAGTTCTATACAAATGTTAGGATTATTTGTTCCAGCTCTGTGAAAAATGTCAATGTATTTTGTCAGGGGCTTCAATGAATGTGTAGATTCCCCTTGGTAGCATAGACCAAGAATATGTATTCTTCCCACTCATTAACGTGGAATGTTTTTGCATTTCATTGTGTCTTTTCCCAATTTATTTCACAAGTGTCCTGTAGTTTTTAGAGTATGGATGCCTTACCTTTTTGGTTGGGTTTATTCGTAGGTATCTTACAGTTTTTGGTACTACTATAAATAGGATTGATTCCTTAATTTCCCTTTCTTCTGTCTCATTGTTCCTGTATAAATATGCAACTAATTTCTGTGCATTGATGGTATATCCTGGCACATTATTGAATTGCTCTATGATTTCTAACAATTTTGGAGTGGAGTCTTTGGGTTCTCCACATAACGTATCATGTCATCTGTAAAGAGTGAGAATTTAACCTCTTCTTTGCCACTTTGAATGCTTTTGTTACTTTTTGTTGTCTGATTGATGAAGCTAGGACATCTATCACTATTTTGAACAAATAGTGCTAAGAATGGACACCCCGTCAACTTCCTGAACTTAGGGAGAAAACAGTGGTTTTTCCCATTGAGAACGATATTCATGGTGGTTTTTTTCTATATTACCTTGATGATATTGAGGTATGTTCTCTCTATCCCTACACTGTGGAGAGTTTTAACCAAGAAAGAATGCTATACTTTGTCAAATGCTTTTTCTGCATCAATTGAGAAGATCATACAGTTCTTGTCCTTTCTCTTTTTTATGTACTGTATCACGTTTATTGATTTGCAAATGTAGAACCACCCTTGTATCCC
>NW_022636601.1:0-1477 GCF_010015895.1 Lontra canadensis | reverse complement strand
CTCACAGTGACACAGACAGATGGGGAAGTGAGACACAAACCCCTTCCCCATCTGTGTCTCACTTTCCTTCAGCCTCAGGAGACCTGCGCACAGAGCAGGAGCACTTCTGGCCCAGGTCCCCTCATCTGAGATCCCCACACTCCCTCCCCATCCAGCTCTCCAGGCAGCTCTGCACAGGAGGGTCAGGAGAGCATTTACACCTGAGGGCACTAGGTTGCCTGCTTCTCTGGGCCTGGGTGTCATCTACAGATAGAGGGACTGGGTAGAAAAAAGACACAGGGAGGCTTTCATCCAGTGGTCATGATCTCATCATTTCCATATGTGGTTGTGTGCTAATGCCCTCCCAACTGAACAGTATTAAGAGCCCAACATGTCCCGGCTCAGCTGAGCTCCTGAAGCCCTGGGCACATGGGTGGAGACGCTTCTAACACAGTGGGACACACAGGTACAGGAGACACTAAGGTGTCACCCACATCTCCGGGGCTCTCTATTCTATTCCACTGATCATGTCTGTTTTTGTGCCAGTACAAACTGCCTGGTTGATTACATCTTTGTAATAGAGCTTGAAGTCTGGAATTTTGATGTTACAAGCATTGGTTTTCATTTTCAACATTCCCCTGGTTATTCTGGATCTTTCTAGTTCTATACAAATGTTAGGATTATTTGTTCCAGCTCTGTGAAAAATGTCAATGTATTTTGTCAGGGGCTTCAATGAATGTGTAGATTCCCCTTGGTAGCATAGACCAAGAATATGTATTCTTCCCACTCATTAACGTGGAATGTTTTTGCATTTCATTGTGTCTTTTCCCAATTTATTTCACAAGTGTCCTGTAGTTTTTAGAGTATGGATGCCTTACCTTTTTGGTTGGGTTTATTCGTAGGTATCTTACAGTTTTTGGTACTACTATAAATAGGATTGATTCCTTAATTTCCCTTTCTTCTGTCTCATTGTTCCTGTATAAATATGCAACTAATTTCTGTGCATTGATGGTATATCCTGGCACATTATTGAATTGCTCTATGATTTCTAACAATTTTGGAGTGGAGTCTTTGGGTTCTCCACATAACGTATCATGTCATCTGTAAAGAGTGAGAATTTAACCTCTTCTTTGCCACTTTGAATGCTTTTGTTACTTTTTGTTGTCTGATTGATGAAGCTAGGACATCTATCACTATTTTGAACAAATAGTGCTAAGAATGGACACCCCGTCAACTTCCTGAACTTAGGGAGAAAACAGTGGTTTTTCCCATTGAGAACGATATTCATGGTGGTTTTTTTCTATATTACCTTGATGATATTGAGGTATGTTCTCTCTATCCCTACACTGTGGAGAGTTTTAACCAAGAAAGAATGCTATACTTTGTCAAATGCTTTTTCTGCATCAATTGAGAAGATCATACAGTTCTTGTCCTTTCTCTTTTTTATGTACTGTATCACGTTTATTGATTTGCAAATGTAGAACCACCCTTGTATCCC
>NW_022636600.1:0-1477 GCF_010015895.1 Lontra canadensis | reverse complement strand
TCTGGGTGCTCCAGAGTACATAAATTTTCCCTCTGCTACCTTAGGGCATGTCTCCAGCCACAGTCTCAGGGGTCAGAGGAACTCCTGCTTTTACCCAAAACCACGAGAAGTACTAGTCCAGAGAGCTGGCTTCCAGCGGCTGCCTCCACCGCTGTTGTCTGGGCAAGTCCAGACCTCCAGAGAGGTACCAACCAGAGAGAGCACACTTAGATTTTCTCTCCGGTCTGAGCTGGGAGTGCTCAGACTCTTTACATCCTAGAAAGCACTGGCTAGTGCCTGTGCAGACCTCTCTTAGGGGAGGGGATTTTGGTGCTGGTCCTACTGTTTGCAGGTGCAGAGTGCAAATGGCTATGGTTCTAGAGAGTGCCAGCTGGCATCCACAACAGACTCTCTCACGTGCACCACCACCAAGATGCTCTCATGCACGCCAGCAGCTTGGGGACCAAGGCCTGGCTTCTTCTCTACACTCTCGCTGGCTCAGCACCTGCGGTGGCCATCCTGGGTCCCTGGGCTTAAGCCCCCGACCCTACCTGTCCAATTCCACCAATTTCCCCTTAAGACATTTTCCTCTACTTGAGTGCTTGCAACCAGATTCCAAGTTAATGGTGGTCCCCAATCACAGGGCAGTCTCGTGCTGAGGTATTACTTTTAAATGGATCACTTCTGGAGGCTCCCTCCCTCCTTTGTTTGTCTCCCAATATCAGTCGGATATTCCCACTCCACTTTACCTGTCCACTGATGTCCTCTGCCCCCTTAGAGATCCAGAAGTGTATAATTCTAATCTCAGGCTTATTTCATGTGTGATCAGAGTTCTTTGGTAGATAATCAGCTTACTTTAGGGGACCTGTTGAAACAGCACCTCCTACTTCTCCACCATCTTGTCTCCACCTGGTAAGAGAGACAGAATCCTCAAGCGGACTCTGCCCAATGTACGCAGCCTGATGAGGAGCTCAATCTCAAGACTCTGAGATCATGACCTGACCAAAACCATGACTCTTGGGATTCAGCCAAGGAACCACTCAATCACATGACTATTTTTTTTTAATTTTATTTTTTATAAACATATATATTTTTCCCCAGGGGTACAAGTTCACATGACTATTTTAATGTCTGTGGGCCCTCTTGTTATACCTCTTGCCATAAGTCACTGGGATCTTGGGGGATTGGTCTGTGTTTCAACCCCTAAACCTCCTGGGGGCTATAGCACTGTCTCATCGTTCCTCTGTTTCACCGAAGGGGAAAAATGGCTCACCAATGAAGAGGAGTGAGACCCACGTGCTAGCGACAAATGAGGCCAACCTACTAGAGAAACAAACAATTCATCTGGTGCCAGTCCTGGGAGACCTCAGCTACGTTGCCATATTCCTGGGTCCATACTGAACCTTTGGCACCACTCACGAGGTCCTGGACCTCCTGTTTTCAATGTGAGCACCCTGCCCCTAACTCTCCAGTGGGATTTGGCCACGTCCTCATTGTG
>NW_022636599.1:0-1477 GCF_010015895.1 Lontra canadensis | reverse complement strand
GATTTCTCTGTCTCAGAAGTTTTGGATAGCCTGCAATGAAACGGTTTGTTCCTGGCTGAGAGGCTGAGTCCTTCCGACAGTCCGATGCTCCCATCCATGGGAGGTCCTCGGTTTCCTTTGGGCTCCAGAGCCTGAACTCCCAACCTGGGGTTCCGTTGTGGCTCTAGGAGAATGGCACAGCTGATTTTTAAGTGCCGAGTCGGCTCTCCACAGGGCTCCGTGGAGGCCGTAGCTCTAGCAGACCAACAGGCTCCAGGATTGTGGTGTGGGCATCCTCGGAAGGCGTGAGTGCCTTTCCGGGGCTGGCAGGTTTCTCCCGCCACGAGGGTCCTTCACTGGGCCAAATGGCACACATTCCTCGTGGGTGGCACCCTGAGTCCTTCGTTTTGAAGGAGACCCCAAATGGGTGGTCTCCCGGGCCAGGCCCCTGGGGACAGAAAGTTGAAGAAGCACCCTAGTGTTAGAGAGAGGCCGATGGGGCATGGCAGGTCCGATCTGCCCACACTGAGGTGGCCTCTCCCTAAGGCTTAGGTGAGGGCTTCTGTCTGCAGGACCGTCACACTCCTACTTCGGGGTCCTGCCAGAGGCCTAACCTGGCTACGGCTCAAGGGATGCACGCAAGTTTCTACTGATCTGCGGGTTCAGCTCCTTTCTAAAGGGCATGCATTGCTCCTGGGATCAAGTGCAATTATGACGTGCTCAAGCTAAGGGCTCCCCAGTTTGGAGAGTTTGGGAATCAGTTCTCTGAGGACGGAAGCCAGAGCACCCGACTTGGGCTTCGAGTGAGGGCTCGGACCAGGCTATGTTTAGGGTGTGGGTTATGTCTTAGAGACAAGACATGTCAGATCTGGCAACACAGAAATAGACTCACCCGAGGGCTGAGTAGGGGGCGAGACTCACGATGATCCTCAGGCCGTGGGATATACGTGGAGGGACAAAAACGGAGGGAATGGCCTCATGGGAGCATGCTGATTTCTAGGTCTCGGAGGGTATTAACTAGCCCGGAATGAAACGGTGTGTTCCTGGTGGAGAGTTTGAGTCCTTCGGGCATTCTGATGCTCCCATCCGTGGGATGAACTGGGTGTCAGGCCTCTGGGGTCCAGTGCCTGAACACCCAGCGGAGGCTTAGGGTCTGGCTCTGGGAGAATGGCAGACCTGATTTGTTAGTGCAGACTCAGGCTCTCCACAGGGCTCCTTGATGGCATGGCTCTGGCGCCCAACTGGCTCCGGGATTGTGGTGCTGGGGTCCTCGGCTTTTTCAGTCTTCTGGATCCTGCACAGGCCCGACCGGGCCTTGCTGAGGTGGCCTCTGCCTACGGCTGAGTGGAGGGGTTGTGTCTGCACGATCGTCAGACTCCTGCTTCGTGGTCCTGCTGTCGCCCAACGTGGCTGTGGCCCAAGGAATGCAGGCAGCTTTCTCCTGCTCTCCTGGTACCCCTCATTTCTCAAGGACAACCTTTCCTCTTGGAACCAAGGG
>NW_022636598.1:0-1478 GCF_010015895.1 Lontra canadensis | reverse complement strand
TTTTAATTTGCAGCTGCCTAATGACACAAGATTTGAACACCTTTTCATATGCTTATTTGCCATGAGTATATCTTCTTTGGTGAGGTGTCTGTTCAGTTCTGCCCGTTTTTTAATTTCATTGTTGACTTTCCTATTGTTGAGTTTTACTTTGTACCTTTTGGACAATGATTCTTTATCACATGTGTCATATAATTCTTAGGGAAATACTTTCTGGTTTGTGGCTTGTCTTCTCCTTCTCTTGTCATTCACAGAGGAAAAGTTTTTCATTTTAATGATGTCTGGATTGTCAATTATTTTTTTCATGGATCATGCCTTTGGTGTTACATCTTAAAAAGTCACCACCATCAGTGGTGTCACCTAGAAATTTCCCCCTATGTTACTTCTAGGCACTTTATGGTTTTGTATTTTATATTTGGTCTGGTCCATTTTGAGCTAATTCTTCTGAAAGATGTAAGGTCTGTGTCTAGATTCTTTTTTTTTTTTTTTTTTTGTCTTTTTATATGTGGATGTCCAGCTGTTCCCAGCACTGTTTGTTAGAAAGACTATCCTTTCTCCAATGTATAGCATAGCCTTTGCTCCTTTGTCAAAGCTTAGTTGAACTATATTTGTGTGAGTCTCTTTCTGGGCTCTCTGTAGTATTTCATTTATCTATTTGTTCTTTAACCAAATGCATACTGTTTTGAATTTGGCTTTATAATAAGCCTTGAAATCAAGTAGTGTCAGTTTTCTGACTTTTTTTAAAATTTTTTTAGTACTGTTTTGGAGATTCTGAGTCTTTTCATTCTCCGTATAAACTTACAATCATTTTGTTGATATCCACAAAAGAACTTGCTGGAATTTTGATTAAAGTTGTGTTAAATCAGGTTGGGAAGAACTAGCATCTTGACATTACCGAGTTTTCCTATCCATTAATGTGGACTACCTTTCTCCATTTATTTAGTCTTTTTTGGTATATTTTTATCAGAGTTTTGTGGCTTTCCTCCTGTTGTACATATCTTGTTAGATTTATAACTAAGTATTTCATTTTTGGAGGTGCTAATGTAAATGGTATTGTGTTTTTAATTTCAATTCCATTTGTTCATTGCTGGCACAGAGGAAAGTGAGTGAATTTTGTATATTAACCATGTATCCTGCAACTTTGCTATAATTGCTTCTAAGTTCCAGGAGGTTTTTTTGTCGATTCTTTTGCATTTCCCACATAGACAATCATATGATTTGTGAATAAAGACAGTTTTGTTTTTCCTTTCCAACCTATATGCCTTTACTTCCCTTTTGGTCTTATTGTATTAGCTAGGAAATAGACGACAATGCTGAAAAGGGTGGTGACAGGAGACATTCTTGCCTTGGTCCTGATTGTAATGGGAAATTTTCTAGTTTCTCACCATTATATATGATGTTAGCTGTAGGGTTTTTTTAAAAGATTTTTTTTATAATGTTGAGGACATTCCCTTGTATTCTTAGTTTACTGAGTATTTGTC
>NW_022636597.1:0-1479 GCF_010015895.1 Lontra canadensis | reverse complement strand
TTTTTTTTTTAATTAATTTTATTTTTTTTAAACATATAATAGATTTTTATCCCTAGGGGTAGAGGTCTGTGAATCACCAGGTTTACACATTTCACAGCACTCACCATAGCACATACCCTCCCCAATGTCCATAACCCCACCCCCCCTTCCCAATCCCCCTCCCCCCATCAACCCTCAGTTTGTTCTGTGAGATTAAGAATCACTTATGGTTTGTCTCCCTCCCAATCCCATCTTGTTTCATTTACTCTTCTCCTACCCCCTTAACCCCCCATATTGCATCTCCTCTCCCTCATATCAGGGAGATCATATGATAGTTGTCTTTCTCCAATTGACTTATTTCGCTAAGCACGATACCCTCTAGTTCCATCCACGTCGTCGCAAATGGCAAGATTTCATTTCTTTTGATGGCTGCATAGTATTCCATTGTGTATCTATACCACCTCTTCTTTATCCATTCGTCTGTTGATGGACATCTAGGTTCTTTCCATAGTTTGGCTATTGTAGACTTTGCTGCTATAAACATTCCAGTGAACATGCTCCTTCGGATCACTACGTTTGTATCTTTAGGGTAAATACCCAGCAGTGTAATTGCTGGGTCATAGTGTAGTTCTATTTTCAACATTTTGAGGAACCTCCATGCTGTTTTCCAGAGTGGTTGCACCAGCTTGCATTCCCACCAACAGTGTAGGAGGGTTCCCCTTTCTCCGCATCCTCGCCAGCATCTGTCATTTCCTGACTTGTTAATTTTAGCCATTCTGATTGGTGTGAGGTGATATCTCATTGTGGTTTTGATTTGTATTTCCCTGATGCCGAGTGATATGGAGCACTTTTTCATGTGTCTGTTGGCCACCTGGATGTCTTCTTTGAAGAAATGTCTGTTCATGTCCTCTGCCCATTTCTTGATTGGATTATTTGTTCTTTGGGTGTTGAGTTTGCTAAGTTCTTCATAGATTTTGGACACTAGCCCTTTATCTGATATGTCATTTGCAAATATCTTCTCTCATTCTGTCAGTTGTCTTTTGGTTTTGTGAACTATTCCCTTTGCTGTGCAAAACCTTTTGATCTTGATAAAATCCCAATAGTTCATTTTTGCCCTTGCTTCCCTTGCCTTTGGTGATGTTCCTAGGAAGATGTTGCTGCAGCTGAGGTCAAAGAGGTTGCTGCCTGTGTTCTCCTCAAAGATTTTGATGGATTCCTTTCTCACATCGAGGTCCTTCATCCATTTTGAGTCTATTTGTGTGTGTGGTGTAAGGAAATGATCCAATTTCATTTTTCTGCATGTGGCTGTCCAATTTTCCCAACACCATTTATTGAAGAGGCTGTCTTTTTTCCATTGGACATTCTTTCCTGCATTGTCGAAGATTAGTTGACCATAGAGTTGAGGGTCTATTTCTGGGCTCTCTATTCTGTTCCATTGATCTATGTGTCTGTTTTTGTGCCAGTACCATGCTGTCTTGATGATGACAGCTTTGTAATAGA
>NW_022636596.1:0-1479 GCF_010015895.1 Lontra canadensis | reverse complement strand
TTTTGCATTCTCCCTCTATCTTGGTAGTGCTGGTGCCCAAGACACAGTCTTGCTAATGCTGCAGGCATGCCTAGCTCAGTATTCATCTCTGCAGTAGGTGTCCCCTGCTCTAGCACACTTCTCCTGTATCACTAAAGCCTCAAATGTGCCCCACCATCATCACTTTCCCAAGGTCTTGCTAAGTGGGCAAATGCAGTCCACACAGGTGATGCCTCTTGATTGCCTGGACCTGGAGGTCAGAGGGCTGTGTATTTCTGGGCCCCATGCACCTGTTACAATCAGAAAGTCAGTTCAAAATACACTATCATTCCCAGTGCCCTGCACAAAGGCTGATGGAAATACACCCTTAGTCTACCTATTAAAAACAAACAAAACTTCTGCTGAAACTTCAATCTGAAGATTTAAAACTTCAGGTATGCCACACATCTGGAGGCTACAGAAGTGCTCTCAGGGAATGTGAGCAGGGAGCCACCATCTTTGTGTCTTCCCTTGGCCTCACCAAAGCAAACAGTACCTCCCAGAAAGGAAGTACACTCATCTGAAACACCAATTCTTGCAAATAAGTGCTAAGACACCTCTAGATCTCTTGGTCTGAAGAGCAGCAGAGTCTGATTGTGGTCCCACAGGACTGTATATGTGTTTACATAAGCTAAAAGCAGTTGCCTAAAGATCTGGCTTCCAGTCAGCCTGAAGCTAAGTGTTGACTGAGATTCTTCCCTTTGGAACACTACAAGTCTTGGTACACCCTCAACAGTTAATGCTTAGGAAGAATAAATGAAGCTTCTGAGAAAATCACAAAGGTTCAAGAGACTACCAAGTGCTATGCAAGTTTGAATGATATTTCATCTCCTACACAAGGTCACTCCCTCATGTCTAGGAGACAGAGAAATGACTTTGTTCCAAATGAGAGAACAAGACAAAAAACTTAATGGATATAACTAATCTACTTGATAAAAAGTTCAAAGTAACAATTATAAAGATTCTCACCAAACTCAGGAGCAACTCACAGGGTGAACACTGTGAGAACGTCAACAGAGAAAAAGAAAATGTAAGTAACAATCAGATGTCTGAGGAATACAACAGCTAAACAAAAAAGTACATTAAAGAGGTTCAACAAAAGACTGGGTGAAGCTAACTGATCAGCAAGCTCAACAACAGGGCAGCAGAATTCACTCAAACAGAAAAACAAAAAGAAAATAGAACTTGAAAAAGTAAATATAGCTTAAGAGACTTATGGGACAATATCAGGTGGAATAATATTCCCATAATAAGGGTTCCAGAAGGAAATGAGAGAGAGAAGGGGGCAGAAAACTTGTTTGAGGAAATAATGGCTGAACACTTCCCTGGCCTGGAAAGAAAACAGACATTCAGGTCTAGGAAGCAGAGAGAGCTCCAAATAAGGTGAAGAGATCCACACCAAGAAATTAGTTAAAATGTCAAAATTTAAACTGAGTATCCTGAAAATGGCAAGGAAAAAAA
>NW_022636595.1:0-1479 GCF_010015895.1 Lontra canadensis | reverse complement strand
AAATATCTGATCAGCAGGTCTGATCCCTCTGGAGAGGCAGGCAGAACACCGCACCCTTCAGTTAGGAAATGCACATCATTTCTCAAACGTTTAAGGGAAAACATACAAACATTGTCCATATCCTAGACCGTAAAGCTGGTTTCAACGAATTTCACAGAACTGGTACCCACCTAGACTACGTTTTCTGACCATAACTAAATTAAAACCTAAAACAGTAATGAAAGAAGATAGTATTACGAAAGTGTTCCCTAAAGTGAGCTGATTACCTACCAAAGAACTCTGATCACCCGTGAAATCAGCCTGAGATTAGAATTATCCATGACTGGATCTCTACAGGGGCAGAAGACGCCAGTGGACAGGTAAAGCGGAGTGGGAACATCGGACTAATATCGGAAGATAAACAAAAGGGGGAGGGAGCCACCAGAAGTGACCCATTGGAAAGTAATACCCCAATACGAGAGTGCCCTGTGATTGGGGACCAGCATTAACTTGGAGTCTGGTTGAAAGCACACATCCTGATCTTTCCAAATGATAGGAAAGATTTTCAGTAAAACAATAGAGGTTGAGCTGTAGGAGAAAGTTTGGGATCCAGTTTCGACAGCAGTCAGCTAGTCCAAGAAAACCTCGTCACTGCAGTTCAGTTTTAGGTTTAGGGATGTTCAGGATGCCTTGAGGTCTCCCTGGATCCAAATCTAGTCCTGGTCCCGAGATCAGGGGCCCTGAGTCTCCAACCTGAGTTTGAATACACTGCAGTTTTTCTTTGAAGGTTTTATGTCCCTTTAAAGGCAAAAGTTTTAACAGATGAACGTTCCCTTCCTGTGAAGAGGTCTGAGAAGCAGAGCAGAAGAGCTGATCATTTCCCTACTGGAACAAAGTAGAGCCTGCAGAAAACCTTCTGTCGTCCGAATCAGCTTTTAAGGTTTGTGAAAAGTAAGGACTTCCTGTGTATATCAATTCCAAATTCATGGGGTGGGAGGATGGAACGTTGAGGAAAAGTTGGACCATACAAAGGAAGGCAGAAAAAGGGAAGGAGAGGGACCATCAGAGTCACTAGGAAGCACTAAATGCAATAGCAAAAATAAAACTAGTATGTCCCCAGGCGGCCTGAAGACGGTGGAGCTCTGTGTTGTCTGGAGAAATGCCTGCAGCACACAGAGAAGGAAAAGTGGAGGCTGGGCAGGCATAGAGGCCAGAGCCGGCCCCGCCATGCCCGTCGGCCACGCATCGGTTCTGAGGCCGAAAATACTGGTAGCAGGTAAAGGTCCCAACTACCAGGAGAATATAACAATTTTAGAAGGTATGTGTCCAATAGTACATAAAATCTCAAAAAATATAAAGCAGAAACTCATAGAAATCCCAGGAGAAACTAAAAAATCTACAGTCGTAGTAAGATGTTTCTCAGTGATTTGCCATTTAAGTCACGGCAACTGGGAAATATCTGATCAGCAGGTCTGATCCCTCTGGAGAGGCAGGCAGAAC
>NW_022636594.1:0-1479 GCF_010015895.1 Lontra canadensis | reverse complement strand
AAATATCTGATCAGCAGGTCTGATCCCTCTGGAGAGGCAGGCAGAACACCGCACCCTTCAGTTAGGAAATGCACATCATTTCTCAAACGTTTAAGGGAAAACATACAAACATTGTCCATATCCTAGACCGTAAAGCTGGTTTCAACGAATTTCACAGAACTGGTACCCACCTAGACTACGTTTTCTGACCATAACTAAATTAAAACCTAAAACAGTAATGAAAGAAGATAGTATTACGAAAGTGTTCCCTAAAGTGAGCTGATTACCTACCAAAGAACTCTGATCACCCGTGAAATCAGCCTGAGATTAGAATTATCCATGACTGGATCTCTACAGGGGCAGAAGACGCCAGTGGACAGGTAAAGCGGAGTGGGAACATCGGACTAATATCGGAAGATAAACAAAAGGGGGAGGGAGCCACCAGAAGTGACCCATTGGAAAGTAATACCCCAATACGAGAGTGCCCTGTGATTGGGGACCAGCATTAACTTGGAGTCTGGTTGAAAGCACACATCCTGATCTTTCCAAATGATAGGAAAGATTTTCAGTAAAACAATAGAGGTTGAGCTGTAGGAGAAAGTTTGGGATCCAGTTTCGACAGCAGTCAGCTAGTCCAAGAAAACCTCGTCACTGCAGTTCAGTTTTAGGTTTAGGGATGTTCAGGATGCCTTGAGGTCTCCCTGGATCCAAATCTAGTCCTGGTCCCGAGATCAGGGGCCCTGAGTCTCCAACCTGAGTTTGAATACACTGCAGTTTTTCTTTGAAGGTTTTATGTCCCTTTAAAGGCAAAAGTTTTAACAGATGAACGTTCCCTTCCTGTGAAGAGGTCTGAGAAGCAGAGCAGAAGAGCTGATCATTTCCCTACTGGAACAAAGTAGAGCCTGCAGAAAACCTTCTGTCGTCCGAATCAGCTTTTAAGGTTTGTGAAAAGTAAGGACTTCCTGTGTATATCAATTCCAAATTCATGGGGTGGGAGGATGGAACGTTGAGGAAAAGTTGGACCATACAAAGGAAGGCAGAAAAAGGGAAGGAGAGGGACCATCAGAGTCACTAGGAAGCACTAAATGCAATAGCAAAAATAAAACTAGTATGTCCCCAGGCGGCCTGAAGACGGTGGAGCTCTGTGTTGTCTGGAGAAATGCCTGCAGCACACAGAGAAGGAAAAGTGGAGGCTGGGCAGGCATAGAGGCCAGAGCCGGCCCCGCCATGCCCGTCGGCCACGCATCGGTTCTGAGGCCGAAAATACTGGTAGCAGGTAAAGGTCCCAACTACCAGGAGAATATAACAATTTTAGAAGGTATGTGTCCAATAGTACATAAAATCTCAAAAAATATAAAGCAGAAACTCATAGAAATCCCAGGAGAAACTAAAAAATCTACAGTCGTAGTAAGATGTTTCTCAGTGATTTGCCATTTAAGTCACGGCAACTGGGAAATATCTGATCAGCAGGTCTGATCCCTCTGGAGAGGCAGGCAGAAC
>NW_022636593.1:0-1480 GCF_010015895.1 Lontra canadensis | reverse complement strand
ACCAAGTCAAAAAATGGGCAGAAGACACAGACACTTCTCCAAAAAAGACATACAAATGGCGAACAGACACATGAAAAAAATGCTCATCATCATTAGCCATCAGGAAAATTCAAATCAAAACCACACTGAGATACCACCTTACACCAGTTAGAATGACAAAAATTGACATGGGAGTAAACAACAAATGTTGGTGATAATGTGGAGAAAGGGAACACTGTTACACTGTTGGTGGGAATGCATGTTGGTAAAGCCACTTTGGAAAACAGTATGGAGGTTCCTCAAAAGTTAAAAATAGAGATACCCTATGACCTGTCAATTGCATTACTGGGTATTTACTCCAAAAATAGAGTTGTAGTGAAAAGAAAGGGAACATGCTCCCCAATGTTCAGAGTAGCAATGTCCACAATAGCCAAACTATGGAAGAAGCCACGATGCCCTTCAACAGATGAATAAATAAAGTTGTGGTCCATATATACCATGGAATATTACTCAGTCATCCATTTGCACAAACATGGATGGAACTGGGGGGGGTCACGCTAAGTGAAATAAGGTAAGCAGAGAATGACAACAAATCACCATAGGGTTTCATTCATATGTGGAACATAAGGAATAACATGGAAGACATTAGGAAAATGAAGGGAAAATTGAATGGGGAGAACCAGAAGGGGCAAAAAACCATGAGAGACTATGGACTCTGAGAAACAAAGCAAGTGTTTCAGAGGGAAGCGTGTGGAATGATGGTCTAGCCCAGTGATGGGTATTAAGGAAGGCATGTATTGCATGGAGCACTGGGTGTTATATGCACACAATGAATCATGGAACACTACATCAAAAACTAATAAGGTACTGTATGGTGACTAACATTACATAATAAAATTAAAAAGTAATTATTGATAGATATTATTTATTCCCATTCTTTACTTATTTTGTGATTGTATTTGTAGGTTTTTTTCTGATTCTTTCTTGTCTTCTGTTTTTCATGGTTTGGTGTTTTTTTGTAATGATCTAGTTGTATGTCTTTCTCTTTGTTCTGTGTATTTCTAATGCTGGCTTTTTATGTGTGGTTACCATTATGCTTGTATATAGAATTTTTGATGTAGCAGTCTATATTAAATTGATGATCACTTAAGTTTGAACACATTCTTTACTCCTATCCCTGGCATACTTATGTATATTGTGTCGTATTTCATGACTTTCTTTTTTCTGAAATCCTTGACTGATTTTTACAGAAATACTTATTTTTCATCGTGTGTGTGTGTGCTTCCCATTTTCATACTGTCATGTATGGTATTTTCTTTCCCCTCAAAGAATTCCCTTTAATATTTGTGTAGGGTTGGTCTGGTGGTCATGAACTCTTTCAATATTTGTCTGAATAACTCTTTTTTTTTTTAATAATTTTATTTTTTATAAACATATATATATATATATTTTTTCCCCCAGGGGTACAGGTCTGTGAATCTCCACGTTTACAAACTTCACA
>NW_022636592.1:0-1481 GCF_010015895.1 Lontra canadensis | reverse complement strand
CAAGACCAAATGACAGAGAATAAAGAAGCTGAGCAAAAGAGGGACAAACAGCTACTGGACCACGAGGGGAGAACTTGAAAGATAAGTGACACCATAAGACGAAACAACATTAGAATATTTGGGATTCTAGAAGAAGAAGAAAGAGAGAGGGGAGCAGAAGGTATATTGGAGAGAATTATTGGAGAGAATTTCCCCAATATGGCAAAGGGAACAAGCATCAAAATCCAGGAGGTGCAGAGAACCCCCATCAAAATCAACAAGAATAGGTCCATGCCCCATCACCTAATAGTAAAATTTACAAGTCTTAGCAACAAAGAGAAAATCCTGAAAGCAGCCCGGGAAAAGAACTCTGTAACATACAATGGTAAAAATATTAGATTGGCAGCAGACTTATCCACAGAGACATGGCAGGCCAGAAAGAGCTGGCATGATATATTCAGAGTACTAAACGAGAAAAACATGCAGCCAAGAATACTATATCCAGCTAGGCTATCATTGAAAATAGAAGGAGAGATAAAAAGCTTCCAGGACAAACAAAAACTGAAAGAATTTGCAAACACCAAACCAGCTCTACAGGAAATATTGAAAGGGGTCCTCTAAGCAAAGAGAGACTCTAAAAGAAGTAGATCAGAAAGGAACAGAGACAATATACAGTAACAGTCACCTTACAGGCAATACAATGGCACTAAATTCATATCTCTCAATTGTTACCCTGAATGTTAATGGGTTAAATGCCCCAATCAAAAGATACAGGGTATCAGAATGGATAAAAAAATAAAACCCATCTATATGTTGCCTACAAGAAACTCATTTTAAACCCGAGGACACCTTCAGATTTAAAGTGAGGGTAAAAAACAATTTACCATGCTTATGGACATCAGAAGAAAGCAGGAGTGGCAATCTTTATATCAGATCAATTAGATTTTAAGCCAAAGACTATAATAAGAGATGAGGAAGGACACTATATCATACTCAAAGGATCTATCCAACAAGAAGATCTAACAATTGTAAATATCTATGCCCCTAACGTGGGAGCAGCCAACTATATACCAATTAATAACAAAATCAAAGAAACACATCAACAATAATACAATCATAGTAGGGGACTTTAACACTCCCCTCACTGAAATGGACAGATCATCCAAGCAAAAGATCAACAAGGAAATAAAGGCCTTAAATGAAACACTGGACCAGATGGATATCACAGATATATTCAGAACTTTTCATCCCAAAGCAACAGAATACACATTCTTCTCTAGTGCACATGGAACATTCTCCAGAATACATCACATCCTCGGTCCTAAATCAGGTCTCAACCGGTATCAAAAGATTGGGATCATTCCCTGCATATTTTCAGACCACAATGCTCTGAAGCTAGAACTCAATCACAAGAGGAAATTTGGAAAGAACCCAAATACATGGGGACTAAACAGCATCCTTCTAAAGAATGAATGGGTCAACCAGGAAATTAAAGAAGAATT
>NW_022636591.1:0-1482 GCF_010015895.1 Lontra canadensis | reverse complement strand
GGACGTTGCTCCAGTGGCTAAGTGGGGGGGGGGGGGAGCCCTTGTTGGGACGGTGAGGTCTCAGGACCCTCAAGGTCACAGGAAGACCTGGGGTATCTGAGAGTGGCAGAGGTCCCAGGTATTGGAGTGGGGAAGCTGGGTGCATAGACAGAGATGAGGAGTGGGGCTCTCAGCTCATGGTTGCCATAACCTGTGATCTGCGCACATTCAGGCCTCTGCTGCTTGAGCAGGACCCCACAAGTGGCAGATCCAGGGAGACCCCCCCCCCCCTTCCTCTACAGTGAAGTGCAGCACAGGAGTGTACTACAGGAATCTGCTGGGTTTGGAAACTCTGAATGGAGTTGTGTGCCAGAGATAGAAGCATTTGGTCACAGGCTGGGAGAGCACGGAGCTAGAGACCAGGGAGACAGAAGTTATTGACTGCTTTTCCCTGAGGACACAATGAAAAGGGGGGCCCCAAGCTCTTGGGTCCTTTAGGTCCAGAGATTGGGAGTTCACCATTTTCCTTCTTGTCCTCCAAAGCTGTATAGAAATCATTTAAGGAACAAAAGCTCCTGAGAGCAAACCCAAGCAGATTACTCAGCCTGGCTCTGCTAAGGGCAGGGCAGTTCCACCTTGGGGAAAGACATTTGAGATTCACTGCAACAGGCCTCTGCCGCACTAGATCAGCAAGAACATCCAGCCAATACCATGAAACAAATAATTCATTATATCTTAATTTAAAAAAAAAAAAAAGAAAGAAAGAAAGAAAAAGGAACATCCAGCCAAGACCAAGTTTGCGGATCAATGAGAACTGTAAAACTCCAGTGCTTGGGTAATACAGCACATAGAATTTATGGCTTTTTCCCCATAATTCTTTAGTTTTTCAAAGGTAATTTTCTTTATTTTTTCTTTTTCTATTTTTTTTTGAATTTTTCTTCTTTCCTATTTTAACCAAAATTTTAACAACTCCTTTTTAAAATTCTTTTTAATTTTCATTTTTACAGTCATAGTCTATCCATTCATTGAATTTAACCTTATTTTTTTTATATATGTAAGTTTCTCTTTCTTTAAAATTTTGGGATTCAGTTTCTTCTAACTAACCAAAATATACCCTACTAGTAGTGCATCTTTGAACACCTGATCACATTCTCCCCGTTTTTTTCGTTCTTTTCTCAGCCAACTTCTTATCAATTCATTTTAAAAAATCTGTTAAAATTTTCTTCTTGTGAATATATATTTTATCATATTACATCCCTTCATCATATTTACCCTTATTTTTTATATACATATAAGTTATTCTTTCTTTAAAAGTTTGTGAGGCAGTTTCCTCTAGGAGATCAAAATACACCCAAAATCTAATGTGTGGCTCGGTCCTATTCACCATCTTGATCATATTCTTATTCTTTTTCTTCTCTTTTTTTCCTTTCTTTTCCCCCAGTTTTGGGTCTCTTCAGATTTGGTTAGTGTACGTTTTTCTGGGGTCGTTGCTACCCTTTTAGT
>NW_022636590.1:0-1483 GCF_010015895.1 Lontra canadensis | reverse complement strand
AGCAAATATCATCCTCAATGGGAAAAAGCTTGCAGCCTTCCCTTTGATATCAGGAACACGACAAGGATGCCCACTCCCACCACTCTTGTTCAACATAGTATTAGAAGTCCTAGCAACAGCAATCAGACAACAAAGAGAAGTAAAAGGTATCCAAATTGGCAATGAAGAAGTCAAACTCTCTCTCTTTGCAGATGACATGATTCTTTATATGGAAAACCCAAAAGACTCCACCCCCAAACTACTAGAACTCATACAGCAATTCAGCAACATGGCAGGATACAAAGTCAATATACAGAAATCAGTGGCTTTCTTATACACTAACAATGAAAATACAGAAAGGGAAATTAGAGAATCTATTCCACTTACCATAAGATACCTGGGAATAAACCTAACCAAAGAGGTAAAGGATCTGTACTCAAGGAACTACAGAACACTCATGAAAGAAATTGAAGAAGACACAAAAAGATGGAAGACCATTCCATAATCTTGGATTGGAAGAATAAACCTTGTTAAAATGTCTATACTGCCTAGAGCAATCTATAGTTTTAATGCCATTCCGATCAAAATTCCACCGGTATTTTTCAAAGTTCTGTATATCTTACAGCAACTCAGCAGAGATGTCTTGTCCCAGCAGTATGTAAATCCGAAGTACTAGAAACCTCTGGATCAGTCCAAGGAATTGCTCATTCTCCTTCAGTAACTGAATTTTGTTTGGCTGGTGCCTTCTTGGACAAATGCAAACTTTTAACTTCTTTATCAAACTATTTCCAAATAACAGACTGACTGCCAAGGATTTTCCATTTTGCTCAAGGATTTTTGCCCTGGGCACTAAATATTTCAACAAATGCACTCCAGGGCACTTAGTTTTGAACTTTCCCACAGGGGGCCCTGGGCTTGGGTGACAGGGAGCTCGGCACCTCTAGTGAGAGGTGGGACCCCGAAGACTTGAAATCTGCAGGCTGGACCCTCAGAGCCCAAAGGCAGGGAGGAATGTCCCACAGGCCCCAACTCTTAGCTTCTGGTCAGTCCCTGTGAGCCCAGCCTGGAACCGTGGGGGCCCCTTCCTCTTGTGTGCCTGGGTTGGGGAGGGCAAAGCTATCTGGGTGGGCTCAGGGCTGCCCTCGGGGAGTGATTGCATGCCTAACCTACTTAATGGGGCACATAGCCACAGAGCCATGAACAGCAGCCACCTGCTCTCCAGGTAAAAATGGCTAGAGGTTAGATATTCTTGGAGGTTAAAATGAAACTAAATCTTTGTAACTTAACCTTTTGCCTTTGGAATTTCTGAACTTTCTTTTCTGTTAGAGGAGAACAGAGAAGATTCCATGCCTTAACCAAAAAGGAAGTTTCTTATAGTCCCTTATTCTTAAGGACAAAGACCCGATCCTCTTCTTCATGTGCGAGTCTTGGGAATGTTGTCTCTGATTCCTCTGTTTTTTCCTATAATATTTATTCATATAACATCTTTCAAAATATATAAAAC
>NW_022636589.1:747-1484 GCF_010015895.1 Lontra canadensis | reverse complement strand
TTATTTTTAATTCGTTCCCACTATTCTGGTTCATTTTTTTTTATATATAGGTAATTTTTTTAACCTCTTTACCATCACAGTGAGACTTCCAGTACTTCAAATTCCATAATAACCTTTTAACCTGAACTTTTTGATACATATACCTGTGTTTTTCTTTTGCTTTTCTATTTTTTAATTTTTTAAAAATTTTAGTTTAGTTCAGTTTAGTTTATTCTTTTTTTATTTTTATTTTTTAATATTCATATAAAGTTAAACTTCAAGGTGATCCCCTTTCCCAAATCAGTGTTACCCTTATAAGTAAACCATTTTTTGATTCCCCTTTATCTTAGGAAAGTTGAGTCCTTTAACAAAGATATCAAGACACATCCAGGAAGAATAAAAATAACCTTCCTCGCCCACACTGAGAATTTATAACCACTCTCCCATCTTTTTCTTCTGCCAGTGTTTCTGTGTATTTGTGTTTCTCCTGATAGTATATACATCTTATACTTGGGATTCTTTTTAACGAGGTTCTTTTTTTTTTTTTTTTTTGTCTATTTATTTTTATATATATATATATGTGTGTGTGTGTGTGTGTGTGTGTGTATAACTTTTTTTTCTCTTGTCATATACCTTTATCAGTCTTTTTGTTTGTTTTTGTTTGTATACTTCATAAATCTTACCTCGGGGCCCATTTGGGCTGAGTCTTCTCTTTTAACTTCCCTTTTTTTCCTGTCTCTCTCTCTCTCTCTCTCTCT
>NW_022636589.1:0-737 GCF_010015895.1 Lontra canadensis | reverse complement strand
TTATTTTTAATTCGTTCCCACTATTCTGGTTCATTTTTTTTTATATATAGGTAATTTTTTTAACCTCTTTACCATCACAGTGAGACTTCCAGTACTTCAAATTCCATAATAACCTTTTAACCTGAACTTTTTGATACATATACCTGTGTTTTTCTTTTGCTTTTCTATTTTTTAATTTTTTAAAAATTTTAGTTTAGTTCAGTTTAGTTTATTCTTTTTTTATTTTTATTTTTTAATATTCATATAAAGTTAAACTTCAAGGTGATCCCCTTTCCCAAATCAGTGTTACCCTTATAAGTAAACCATTTTTTGATTCCCCTTTATCTTAGGAAAGTTGAGTCCTTTAACAAAGATATCAAGACACATCCAGGAAGAATAAAAATAACCTTCCTCGCCCACACTGAGAATTTATAACCACTCTCCCATCTTTTTCTTCTGCCAGTGTTTCTGTGTATTTGTGTTTCTCCTGATAGTATATACATCTTATACTTGGGATTCTTTTTAACGAGGTTCTTTTTTTTTTTTTTTTTTGTCTATTTATTTTTATATATATATATATGTGTGTGTGTGTGTGTGTGTGTGTGTATAACTTTTTTTTCTCTTGTCATATACCTTTATCAGTCTTTTTGTTTGTTTTTGTTTGTATACTTCATAAATCTTACCTCGGGGCCCATTTGGGCTGAGTCTTCTCTTTTAACTTCCCTTTTTTTCCTGTCTCTCTCTCTCTCTCTCTCTCT
>NW_022636588.1:0-1485 GCF_010015895.1 Lontra canadensis | reverse complement strand
CCCTGTCCATCTTTAAAAAACAAATAAAACAAAACAAAACCCAAATATGTTAGAATATCAGTAGTCCAGAGCAATGTTTCCCAAAATTGCCTGTGCATCAGAATCACCTGGGAACTGGAATTTCCATGGGGAGGGGCCTGAGACTGTCTATTTCGAAGCTCCCCCAACTGATTCTGATGAACAACCAGGTCATGAAACAACTAGATTCATTGTTCTCTGGTGTTCCTCAAACTTTATTCAAGATTTTACATTTCAGACAAGCTCCCAAGTGGTACTGATGCTGCTGGTCAGAAGACCAAACCAAGCTATAACGTATTACCTGGGAACTTGGTAGAAATACAGATTCTTGGTTCACACTCTGGATCTACCAAATCCAAAGCAATCTGGGTCCCAACAATCTTTGTGTGTGATGTTTGTCATGTTCTAAGAACCACTGCTATAAATAACACTAGTAATAAGGTTCAGTGTCAGAGCTGAGATTTGAACTTTTTCAAACCCACTGCACCACTCTCCTGAACCTTATTACTAGTGTTATTTATAGCAGTGGTTCTTAGAACATGACAAACATCACACACAAAGATTGTTGGGACCCAGATTGCTTTGGATTTGGTAGATCCAGAGTGTGAACCAAGAATCTGTATTTCTACCAAGTTCCCAGGTAATACGTTATAGCTTGGTTTGGTCTTCTGACCAGCAGCATCAGTACCACTTGGGAGCTTGTCTGAAATGTAAAATCTTGAATAAAGTTTGAGGAACACCAGAGAACAATGAATCTAGTTGTTTCATGACCTGGTTGTTCATCAGAATCAGTTGGGGGAGCTTCGAAATAGACAGTCTCAGGCCCCTCCCCATGGAAATTCCAGTTCCCAGGTGATTCTGATGCACAGGCAATTTTGGGAAACATTGCTCTGGACTACTGATATTCTAACATATTTGGGTTTTGTTTTGTTTTATTTGTTTTTTAAAGATGGACAGGGGGTGGGGGCAGAGGGAGAGAGAGAATCCCAAGCAGCCTCCACACCCTGTCCATCTTTAAAAAACAAATAAAACAAAACAAAACCCAAATATGTTAGAATATCAGTAGTCCAGAGCAATGTTTCCCAAAATTGCCTGTGCATCAGAATCACCTGGGAACTGGAATTTCCATGGGGAGGGGCCTGAGACTGTCTATTTCGAAGCTCCCCCAACTGATTCTGATGAACAACCAGGTCATGAAACAACTAGATTCATTGTTCTCTGGTGTTCCTCAAACTTTATTCAAGATTTTACATTTCAGACAAGCTCCCAAGTGGTACTGATGCTGCTGGTCAGAAGACCAAACCAAGCTATAACGTATTACCTGGGAACTTGGTAGAAATACAGATTCTTGGTTCACACTCTGGATCTACCAAATCCAAAGCAATCTGGGTCCCAACAATCTTTGTGTGTGATGTTTGTCATGTTCTAAGAACCACTGCTATAAATAACACTAGTAATAAGGTTCAG
>NW_022636587.1:0-1485 GCF_010015895.1 Lontra canadensis | reverse complement strand
CCCTGTCCATCTTTAAAAAACAAATAAAACAAAACAAAACCCAAATATGTTAGAATATCAGTAGTCCAGAGCAATGTTTCCCAAAATTGCCTGTGCATCAGAATCACCTGGGAACTGGAATTTCCATGGGGAGGGGCCTGAGACTGTCTATTTCGAAGCTCCCCCAACTGATTCTGATGAACAACCAGGTCATGAAACAACTAGATTCATTGTTCTCTGGTGTTCCTCAAACTTTATTCAAGATTTTACATTTCAGACAAGCTCCCAAGTGGTACTGATGCTGCTGGTCAGAAGACCAAACCAAGCTATAACGTATTACCTGGGAACTTGGTAGAAATACAGATTCTTGGTTCACACTCTGGATCTACCAAATCCAAAGCAATCTGGGTCCCAACAATCTTTGTGTGTGATGTTTGTCATGTTCTAAGAACCACTGCTATAAATAACACTAGTAATAAGGTTCAGTGTCAGAGCTGAGATTTGAACTTTTTCAAACCCACTGCACCACTCTCCTGAACCTTATTACTAGTGTTATTTATAGCAGTGGTTCTTAGAACATGACAAACATCACACACAAAGATTGTTGGGACCCAGATTGCTTTGGATTTGGTAGATCCAGAGTGTGAACCAAGAATCTGTATTTCTACCAAGTTCCCAGGTAATACGTTATAGCTTGGTTTGGTCTTCTGACCAGCAGCATCAGTACCACTTGGGAGCTTGTCTGAAATGTAAAATCTTGAATAAAGTTTGAGGAACACCAGAGAACAATGAATCTAGTTGTTTCATGACCTGGTTGTTCATCAGAATCAGTTGGGGGAGCTTCGAAATAGACAGTCTCAGGCCCCTCCCCATGGAAATTCCAGTTCCCAGGTGATTCTGATGCACAGGCAATTTTGGGAAACATTGCTCTGGACTACTGATATTCTAACATATTTGGGTTTTGTTTTGTTTTATTTGTTTTTTAAAGATGGACAGGGGGTGGGGGCAGAGGGAGAGAGAGAATCCCAAGCAGCCTCCACACCCTGTCCATCTTTAAAAAACAAATAAAACAAAACAAAACCCAAATATGTTAGAATATCAGTAGTCCAGAGCAATGTTTCCCAAAATTGCCTGTGCATCAGAATCACCTGGGAACTGGAATTTCCATGGGGAGGGGCCTGAGACTGTCTATTTCGAAGCTCCCCCAACTGATTCTGATGAACAACCAGGTCATGAAACAACTAGATTCATTGTTCTCTGGTGTTCCTCAAACTTTATTCAAGATTTTACATTTCAGACAAGCTCCCAAGTGGTACTGATGCTGCTGGTCAGAAGACCAAACCAAGCTATAACGTATTACCTGGGAACTTGGTAGAAATACAGATTCTTGGTTCACACTCTGGATCTACCAAATCCAAAGCAATCTGGGTCCCAACAATCTTTGTGTGTGATGTTTGTCATGTTCTAAGAACCACTGCTATAAATAACACTAGTAATAAGGTTCAG
>NW_022636586.1:0-1485 GCF_010015895.1 Lontra canadensis | reverse complement strand
TCATAGAGCTTCCCTTGTATGTAACATGTTTTTTTCCTTGCCATTTTTAGGATACTCACTTTAAATTTTGATATTTTAACTAATGTCTTGGTGTGGATCTCTTTACCTTATTTGGAGCTCTCTCTGCTTCCTAGACCTGAACGTTTGTTTTCTTTCCAGGCCAGGGAAGTGTTCAACCATTATCTCCTCAAACAAGTTTTCTGCCCCTTTCTCTCTCTCATTTCCTTCTGGAACCCTTATTATGGGAATATTATTCCACCTGATATTGTCCCATAAGTCTCTTAAGCTATATTTACTTTTTCAAGTTCTATTTTCTTTTTGTTTTTCTGTTTGAGTGAATTCTGCTGCCCTGTTGTTGAGCTTGTTGATCAGTTAGCTTCACCCAGTCTTTTGTTGAACCTCTCTAATGTACTTTTTTGTTTAGCTGTTGTATTCCTCAGACATCTGATTGGTACTTACATTTTCTTTCTCTCTGTTGACGTTCTCACAGTGTTCACCCTGTGAGTTGCTCCTGAGTTTGGTGAGAATCTTTATAATTGTTACTTTGAACTTTTTATCAAGTAGATTAGTTATATCCATTAATTTTTTTGTCTTGTTCTCTCATTTGGAACAAAGTCATTTCTCTGTCTCCTAGACACGAGAGAGTGGCCTTGTGTAGGAGATGAAATATCATTCAAACTTGCATAGCACTTGGTAGTCTCTTGAACCTTTGTGATTTTCTCAGAAGCTTCATTTATTCTTCCTAAGCATTAACTGTTGAGGGTATGCCAAGACTTGTAGTGTTCCAAAGGGAAGAATCTCAGTCAACACTTAGCTTCAGGCTGACTGGAAGCCAGATCTTTAGGCAACTGCTTTTAGCTTATGTAAACACATATACAGCCCTGTGGGACCACAATCACAGACTCTGCTGATCTTCAGACCAAGAGATCTGGAGGTGTCTTAGCACTTATTTGCAAGAATTGGTGTTTCAGATGAGTGTACCTCCTTTCTGGGAGGTACTGTTTGCTTTGGTGAGGCCAAGGGAAGACACAAAAATGGTGGCTCCCTGCTCACATTCCCTGAGAGCACCTCTGTAGCCTCCAGATGTGTGGCATACCTGAAGTTTTAAATCTTCAGATTGAAGTTTCAGCAGAAGTTTTGTTTTGTTTTGTTTTGTTTTTAATAGGTAGACTAAGGGTGCATTTCCATCAGTCTTTGTGCAGGGCACTGGGAATGATAGTGTATTTTGAACTGACTTTCTGATTGTAACAGGTGCATGGGGCCCAGAAATACACACCCCTCTGACCTCCAGATCCAGGCAATCAAGAGGCATCACCTGTGTGGACTGCATTTGCCCACTTAGCAAGACCTTGGGAAAGTGATGATGGTGGGGCACATTTGAGGCTTTAGTGATACAGGAGAAGTGTGCTAGAGCAGGGGACACCTACTGCAGAGATGAATACTGAGCTAGGCATGCCTGCAGCATTAGCAAGGCTGTGTCTTGGG
>NW_022636585.1:0-1486 GCF_010015895.1 Lontra canadensis | reverse complement strand
TACAAAAGTTGGGTATTCATCCTTTCTGATGGAGGCATAATACTCCATAGTGTATATGGACCACATCTTCCTTATCCATTCGTCTGTTGAAGGGAATCTTGGTTCTTTCCAGTTTGGCGACCGTGGCCATTGCTGCTATGAACATTGGGGTACAGAGGGCCCTTCTTTTCACAACATCTGTATCTTTGGGGTAAATACCCAGTAGTGCAATTGCAGAGTCATAGGGAAGCTCTATTTTTAATTTCTTGAGGAATCTCCACACTGTTCTCCAAAGAGGCTGCACCAACTTGCATTCCCACCAACAGTGTAAGAGGGTTCCCCTTTCCCCACATCCCCTCCAACACATGTTGCTTCCTGTCTTGCTAATTTTGGCCATTCTAAGTGGTGTAAATGTAGTATCTCAATGTGGTTTTAATTTGAATCTCCCTGATGGCTAGTGATGATGAACATTTTTTCATGTGTCTGATAGCCATTTGTATGTCTTCATTGGAGAAATGTCTGTTCATATCTTCTGCCCATTTTTTTGATATGATTGTTGGTTTTGTGTGTGTTGAGTTTGAGGAGTTTTTTATAGATCCTGGATATCAACCTTTTGTCTGTACTGTCATTTGCAAATATCTTCTCCCATTCCGTGGGTTGCCTCTTTGTTTTGTTGACTGTTTCCTTTGCTGTGCAGAAGCTTTTGATTTTGATGAAGTCCCAAAAGTTCATTTTCACTTTTGTTTCCTTTGCCTTTGGAGACATATCTTGAAAGAAGTTGCTGTGGCTGATATCGAAGAGGTTATTGCCTATATTCTCTTCTAGGATTCTGATGGATTCCTGTCTCACGTTGAGGTCTTTTATCAATTTTGAGTTTATTTTTGTGTACGGTGTAAGAGAATGGTCGAGTTTCATTCTTCTACATATAGCTGTCCAGTGTTCCCAGCACCATTTATTGAAGAGACTGTCTTTTTTCCACTGTATATTTTTTCCTGTTCCAGACTCTTTCTATGAAGCCAGCATTACCATGACCCCAAAACAGGCAAAGACCCTACCAAAAAGGAGAATTTCAGGCCAATGTCACTGATGAATATGGATGCTAAGATTCTCAACAAGATCCTAGCAAATAGGATCCAACAGCACATTAAAAAGATTATCCACCATGACCAGGTGGGATTCATTCCTGGGCTACAAGGATGGTTCAACATTCACAAATCAATCAATGTGATAGAACAAATCAATAAGAGAAGAGAGAAGAACCACATGGTCCTCTCAATTGATGCAGAAAAAGCATTTGGCAAAATCCAGCATCCATTCCTGATTAAAACGTTTCAAAGTATAGGGATAGAGGGAACATTCCTGAACTTCATAAAATCTACCTATGAAAGACCCACAGCAAATATCATCCTCAATGAGAAAAAGCTTGCAGCCTTCCCGTTGAGATCAGGAACACGACAAGGATGCCCACTCTCACCACTCTTGTTCAACATAGTAGTAGAAGTCCTAG
>NW_022636584.1:0-1486 GCF_010015895.1 Lontra canadensis | reverse complement strand
AAACAAGACCCATACTGGGTGAGTCCAAAGCTGATGGTCACAAGCTACTCACTATGCTGTTTCCTGTCTTGTCCACACAACAGTCCCCTAACATGGACCCAGTTTTCCCAAAGAGCAAGAAAGTTAGTAACTCAGAGACGTTTTTCTCGGTATCATTTACTTTTTCTTTCTGACAGTGGCTTCTCAATCCTACAGTAACGATTAGGATTATTGCCTTTGGAAGACTTTGTGTCTCTTATCAGAACAAGTCTGTCTTTCTCTTGGACGTCACAGAACCTTCGTTTTCACTCATAAGTGCTCAGACCAGCCTTTACTCTAACGCATCCCCCAAATGGGCTGTGGTCATTTTTGAGCTCAGGTACCCAGTTTAGTTGGTTCTGGATTTTATGAATGAGAATCAAAGAGACAAAATGTAGGAACTCAAAATCTCAAAGAGATGTAAAGCAATCTGCAATGATTTAATGATAGGAGGGTTTAACGAGCATTATTGAGGTATAATTGACTAATAAAACTGTGTATAGTGAAGGTGTACAACTTGATTTTTAAAAATATTTTGGTTAACATACAGTGTGACATTGGTTTCGGGAGTAGAATTCAGTGATCACTTACCTACGACACCCAGGGCTCATCACGAGAAGGGCCCTCTTTAATACCTGTCTGGATTGGCTGCTTTGAGTAGTGATTACCTTTCCTTGTGGACTGAGGTGAGTGGGAGACCACTTTGATTAAAGCTCTCTAGAAACTTCTCACCATGCTACAATCTGTGGAATTATTAATAGCCAGAATTCTTCAGCCAATAGGGATATTTTCTATACTGAATAGAATATCTGAAGACATTGTAGGGAGAAGTTGTGTATCCAAATGGCTACTGACTTTTTGGAAAAGCATTTTGCGTACTGTCACTCTAAATATATAATACAGAGTCCTCATAAGTTGGATATGAATTCTCTTGGAATTTTAGTTAGATAATCTTACAATTTGTGTATTTTTGCATTTCCATTTAACCTTATTAATGCATCATAATGGCAGACAGGATGGCCATGAATTGTAAAGCTGATACACTGTATTCTTGTTGTCTCCTCCCACATACTCACTCATGAAGCATGTGTTTATCTCATACGCATATGTGTCAGCCGCATTTTGGACCGAGAAAGTTTGCATGCTTCTGAGTTCACGGACTCTGTATTCCGATGGGGAGTCAGAACATGAAAGGAAATAGAAATACAAAGCAATAATATGAGATCTGTGTCCGTGACATGTTCTCCAGGTCGAGCCTCCCGTGGAATAGGACTATGTCTCCCTTTCAGAAGAAAAGGCCCAGAATCCCTTTATGAGGTCCTAGAACGAACACGAGTCCTCCCGAGGCATGGACAGCCTCCCCTTCCCTCCAGGCGTCTCTGACTCTCTCGCTGTGACTTATCAGAACAAAGTCCTGAGAACCACAGGGAAGAGGCTCTGAAAACCGTCTTTTGTTAACGATTGGGGT
>NW_022636583.1:0-1486 GCF_010015895.1 Lontra canadensis | reverse complement strand
TTTAACTCTGAGAATCAAACACTATTGAAAATAATAAATGTTTAATTTTAAAAAGAAAATGCAAAGCATTTTAATCACCTGACATCTATTAAAGTGTCTACATCAGGAAGTATAAGGTATTTTATCAGATTTAGAGACTCAGTCAATCAATTTGGCATGACACAAAATGATGGTGATCATTCCACTACTGTCTGGGGTCACACGTTGAAAGCTCTATGGTTATCCAAAGTTATCCAAAGGTGTCAGCCAGTTTGGTTAGTTATGACTAAGACAGGTATGGAAGATAACTAATGCATGTCTCTGTGTTGCTAAGAAAAGAATGTAACATAGTGTCCAGAAGTTATTCCTGACTTAGAGCCCCATAACTTGGCCAGGACTAGCCTTCTCATAGTGTGGTAATTTCGTCAACATCATAATAATTTGTGCTCTTCTTGGAAATGCAGATTTCAGTAACTCATCCTAAGCCTAAGCATTGAATTTTCTGGGTATAGGGTCTGGAATCTGTATTTTAGCAAGCAATCCAAGTGGTTCTACTGAACAGTAATAACTGAAAGTCATGGATTAAAGCTTAAGGTGGTTCAAAGATCCAAGTACAGAGTAGAGAAAGGAGTAGAAAGACCCCTACTGGCTGAGGGACTCTTCCAACTACAGGACAGAAGTTACTGATTTTCACCAAAGCTTGTTAAAAATTTTGTCTGCATAAAATACTCCAAAAACTGATGGAAGATACTTCTTTCAGATGCCCATATCCCTTTTTCTGGAGGATCAAGCTGGCATAGATGCAAAGGTTAATTGGATAGAAGCCATAAAATCCTTGAGGCAATTTCTTTATATTTCTCTCTATGTAAGTGAAATAAAATTTAATGTAAGCTGACTTTAAAATACAGTAAGGATGTAAATCACATATTCAAGGTGTTCTTTTGATGGCCAAGTAACCAAATCTTAGATTGCTTCCATATCCTGGTTATTTTAAGTAAATATACTGCAATAAAAATAAGGGTGCACATATATTTTCAATTCAGTGTTTTCATCTTCTGGTAATGTTCCATAGTGAGACTAGTGGTTTGTATGGTATTTCTAATTTCACTTTTTGAGGTAACTTTATATTGTCTTCCACAGTGGGTACACCAACATGTTACATGCTTGTCACTACTGTGTGAGGATTCCTTTTCCTTCACAACCTTGCCCAGACTTGTTATTGCTTGACTTTTTTATGGTAGACATTCTGAAGTTGTAAGGTGATAAGTCACTTTGGTTTTGATTTACCTTTCCCTGATGATAAGGGATGATAAGCATTTTTTCATATATCTGTTGGCCAAATGTACATTTTCTTTGGAAAATATCCAAGTTTTCTACACAGGCAAATTTTACCAAACATTTTTTTTATTTAAATTCAATTAATTAACATAAAACGTGTTATTAGTTTCTGAGGCAGATTCAGTGATTCATTAGTCTTATATAATGCCCAATGCTCACTACATCTCAT
>NW_022636582.1:0-1487 GCF_010015895.1 Lontra canadensis | reverse complement strand
TGTGATCTGGAGATGCCAGAAGTGTCAAGGGCCTTGGATATAAAAAAAACTTTGGGACAGATATTTTGCAGTCTGAAGAATACTTTATAGACCCAACTATGATACAAACTTCAACCCTTCCCTTGTCCCTTCACAATCAACCCTCTGATAACATAGCTAACATTGTAGAAATCCCACATTTTGAGATCCCAGGAGTGGGTGTCCTATCTAAGAGGACTGATAAGAAGCAGGTGGAGAAGCTAGAGAATTCACTCCAGCGCCTATCCCAACATCCACTGCAAAGCTGGAGATCACCATCTAGGACCTTCCGGTCAGGATCAGGAACTCAAAGAGGCCTTAACTGGTCTGTCCTGAGCAGACAACAGAATGTCTGGGAGAATCACTCCTGGAGACAGCGACTACCCAGGAAATATCTCTCCAAGATGCTAGTCTTAGGGAATGTCTTGGGAACCACTATGGAAAGGAACCTTTGTTCTCAAACATCTTTAACGGAAAGAGCCACTGCAGATATCTGTCAATCTATTCAGAATTTATTTGGGGTTCCTGTGGAACTGATGGAACTTTCCAAGAGTCTGCTAGAGAAGAGTTGAAGTATTATTTCTCAGACTTAAGTGTCCAAAAACTACATTCAGAGACACACTTCCTATCATGGTCACGAACAAAGAATAGCCTTAAGGATGTGGACACGTAGCTCCATGTCCTCCATAATACAGCAACACTCTGGGGCTAGCGCGAAAATAAATAAAAGTTCGAAGCTTAGTGATATATCCCAGGAAGTCATTCAGCACATGCCTGTTTCATGTACAGAGGGCCAGCCTCCTGTCCCAGTAAAATTTAGAGTCTTCCTTCAATATAGTTTTCACTAGGAAAGATTCTGTTCCAATGGAAGAGAGTGAGAACTCAGAGTTCACTGAGAAGGATTTTTGAGTCCCAATACTGAAGTCAAATACCCCCCAAAGTACCTCCACCTGTAACTTCAGGTCTGGTTTTAAAATACTTTATCTAACCTCCCTGGTGGTCTAGTGGTTAGGATTTGGCACTCTCTCTCATAAAATACTCTATCTGCCTACAGTGTGGCCTATGTGTAGGATTTAATTGCTGTCATAAATTACAGGGCACTTTGGGGCCTTACCTTCTTATCTGCCCACAGCTCCACCTTGTAAGCACTCCCGAAAACCACGGAGAGATTAAGGTGAGTTTTGGCTTTAGGTTGTGAACTAGGAAAAGATCCCAAGTCCCAGAGTACCACAGAAGAGACAGATCCATCACACAAGGAGTTCTATATCACCATCACTAAGGAAAGCTAAAGTCTATACTTGAGCTTCCAAGAATCCTACTTCTACAGTGGATTTCCAGTCTGTATCTTCCCAGTCTCCTGCGCCTGTACAAGTCCACATCAGGCAAAGTCAGTATAGGAGTCCTGCCCTAGCAGGAAAGACGACAATTGGAGGGCCAGGGCACTATGAGTTTACTCAAGTTCACTCTCT
>NW_022636581.1:0-1488 GCF_010015895.1 Lontra canadensis | reverse complement strand
TTTAATGGAATGAGTAGGCAGGGACTTAGGGAAGCACTTAGGTCAGGAGCGTGCAGTCTCATAATGGGATTAGGGCTCTTATACACCAGACTGGGAAAGCTTTCCGCCCCTTGGCCCCATGTGAGTTTACAGGGAAAGGACCGCCTAGGACGTGGGTTCTCTCCAGACACCAAATCTGCCTGCACCTTCACATGGCCCTTCCCAGACTCCAGAACTGTGAGAAATGTGTGCCTAATGTTTAAAACCACCCAGTTTTTGTACATTGTTACACCAGCTAGAACACGCGGAGACATTAGTGACGCAGGAACCCACGTATTTTTTCTGGCATTTTCAGAGTTTGTGGCGGTGATAACTGATGGGATTTGAGTCTTACCATCATTTTACAGAGTTGTTATGCCTATTGCCATGAGCTGCACAGCTCAGTCAGTGTACATAATGTTGTTACCCCGTGTCCCCAACATCAAACCCAGGTTGTAGGTTTCTGTGACTCGCCATCTGATCACGAGGGTAGGTTCCCCTTTACATGCTCATTACTGGAAACCCTCAAGGCACACACATTACTTGTTTATCCTTTATCGTGTTGTTTATATGCAATCCTTTTTTTGTGTGTGTGATTTATTTTATTTCTTTTCAGCCTAACAGAACTCATTGTTTATGCACCACACCCAGTGCTCCATTCAATACGTGCCCTCCATAATACCCACCACCTGGCTCCCCCAATTTCCCACCCCCCACCTCTTCAAAACCATTAGGATGTTTTTCAGAGTCCATAGTTTCTCATGGTTCATCTCGCCTTCCAATTTCCCTCAACTCCCTTCTCCTCTCCATCTCCCCATGTCCTCCATGCTATGTGTTATGTTCCACAAACAAATGAAACCATATGATAATTGACTCTCTCTGCTTGACTTATTTCACTCAGCATAATCTCTTCCAGTCCTGTCCATGTTGATACAAAAGTTGTATGTTCATCCTTTCTGTTGGAGGCATAATACTCCATAGTGTATATGGACCACATCTTCCTTATCCATTCGTCCATTGAAGGGCATCTTGGTTCTTTCCACAGTTTGGCCACCGTGGCCATTGCTGCTATAAACATTGGGGTGCAGATGGCCCTTCCTTTCACTACACCTGTATCTTTGGGTTAAATACCCAGTAGTACAATTGCAGGGTCAAGAGGGTGTATGGATGAGGCTTGAAGCAGGTGGCTTCTTTTGGCTCTTTCAGATCTTCCTCCAGCTGGTGCTTCCAACTGTTGCCTTCAGAGCTGTCCATTATTAAAACCTGTGATTCCTTGAAGAATCTCCACACTGTTCTCCAAAGAGGCTGCACCAACTTGCATTCCTACCAACAGTGTAAAAGTGTTCCCCTTTCGCCACATCCACTCCAACACACGTTGTTTCCTGTCTTGCTAATTTGGGCCATTCTAAGGGGTGTAAGGTGATATCTCAATGTGGTTTTAATTGGAATCTCCCTGATGGCTAGTGATGA
>NW_022636580.1:1330-1488 GCF_010015895.1 Lontra canadensis | reverse complement strand
ATCATGAATGAAAGAGGAGAGATCACAACGAACACCAAAGAAATACAAACAATTATAAGAACATACTATGAGCAACTCTACGCAAACAAATTTGATAATCTGGAAGAAATAGATGCATTCCTAGAGACATATAAGCTACCACAACTGAACCAGGAAGA
>NW_022636580.1:0-1230 GCF_010015895.1 Lontra canadensis | reverse complement strand
ATCCCAAAACCAGACAAGGATCCCATCAAAAAAGAATTACAGACCAACATCCTTAATGAACACAGATGCGAAAATTCTCACCAAAATACTAGCTGATAGGATTCAACAATACATTAAAAGGATTATTCACCATGACCAAGTGGGATTTATTCCAGGGCTGCAAGGTTGGTTCAATATCCGCAAATCAATCAACGTGATACAACACATTAATAAAAGAAAGAACAAGAACCATATGATACTCTCAATAGATGCTGAAAAAGCATTTGACAAAGTACAGCATCCCTTCCTGATCAAAACTCTTCAAAGTGTAGGGATAGAGGGCACATACCTCAATATTATCAAAGCCATCTATGAAAAACCCACCGCAAATATCATTCTCAGTGGAGAAAAACTGAAAGCATTTCTGCTAAGGTCAGGAACACGGCAGGGATGTCCATTATCACCACTGCTATTCAACATAGTACTAGAAGTCCTAGCCTCAGCAATCAGACAACAAAAAGAAATTAAAGGCATCCAAATCGGCAAAGAAGAAGTCAAACTATCACTCTTCGCAGATGATATGATACTATATGTAGAAAACCCAAAAGACTCCACTCCAAAACTGCTTGAACTTGTACAGGAATTCAGTAATGTGTCAGGATATAAAATCAATGCACAGAAATCAGTCGCATTTCTCTATACCAACAACAAGACAGAAGAAAGAGAAATTAAGGAGTCAATTCCATTTACAATTGCCCCCAAATCTATAAGATACCTAGGAATTAACCTAACCAAAGAGGCTAAGAATCTATACTCAGAGAACCATAAAGTACTCATGAAAGAAATTGAGGAAGACACAAAGAAATGGAAAAATGTTCCATGCTCCTGGATTGGAAGAATACATATTGTGAAAATGTCTATGCTACCTAAAGCAATCTACACATTTAATGCAATTCCTATCAAAGTACCATCCATTTTTTTTCAAAGAAATGGAACAAACAATCCTAAAATTTATATGGAACCAGAAAAGACCTCGAATAGCCAAAGGAATATTGAAAAAGAAAGCCAAAGTTGGTGGCATCACAATCCCGGACTTCAAGCTCTATTCCAAAGCTGTCATCATCAAGATAGCATGGTACTGGCACAAAAACAGACACATAGATCAATGGAACAGAATAGAGAGCCCAGAAATAGACCTCAACTATATGGTCAACTAATCTTCGACAAAGCAGGAAAGAATGTCCAATGGAA
>NW_022636579.1:0-1488 GCF_010015895.1 Lontra canadensis | reverse complement strand
TGGACACTAGCCCTTTATCTGATATGTCGTTTGCAAATATCTTCTCCCATTCTGTCAGTTGTCTTTTGGTTTTGTTAACTGTTTCCTTTGCTGTGCAAAAGCTTTTGATCTTGATAAAATCCCAATAGTTCATTTTTGCCCTTGCTTCCTTTGGCTTTGGGGATGTTCCTAGGAAGATGTTGCTGCGGCTGAGGTCGAAGAGGTTGCTGCCTGTGTTCTCCTCAAAGATTTTGATGGATTCCTTTCTCACATTGAGGTCCTTCATCCATTTTCAGTCTATTTTCGTGTGTGGTGTAAGGAAATGATCCAATTTCATTTTTCTGCATGTGGCTGTCCAATTTTCCCAAGACCATTTATTGAAGAGGCTGTCTTTTTTCCATTGGACATTCTTTCCTGCTTTGTCGAAGATTAGTTGACCATAGAGTTGAGGGTCTATTTCTGGGCTCTCTGTTCTGTTCCATTGATCTATGTGTTTGTTTTTGTGCCAGTACCATGCTGTCTTGATGATGACAGCTTTGTAATAGAGCTTGAAGTCCGGAATTGTGATGCCACCAACTTTAGCTTTCTTTTTCAATATGCTTTTGGCTATTCGAGGTCTTTTCTGGTTCCATATAAATTTTAGGATTATTTGTTCCATTTCTTTGAAAAAAATGGATGGTACTTTGATAGGAATTGCATTAAATGTGTAGATTGCTTTAGGTAGCATAGACATTTTCACAATATTTATTCTTCCAATTTAGGAGCATGGAACATTTTTCCATTTCTTTGTGTCTTCCTCAATTTCTTTCATGAGTACTTTATAGTGTTCTGTGTATAGATTCTTTGGTTAGGTTTATTCCTAGGTATCTTATAGTTTTGGGTGCAATTGGAAATGGGATGGACTCCTTAATTTCTCTTTCTTCTGTCTTGTTGTTGGTGTAGAGAAATGCAACTGATTTCTGTGCATTGATTTTATATCCTGACACTTTACTGAATTCCTGTACAAGTTCTAGCAGTTTTGGAGTGGAGTCTTTTGGGTTTTCCACATATAGTATCATATCATCTGTGAAGAGTGATAGTTTGACTTCTTCTTTGCCGATTTGGATGCCTTTAATTTCTTTTTGTTGTCTGATTGCTGAGGCTAGGACTTCTAGTACTATGTTGAATAGCAGTGGTGATAACGGACATCCCTGTCGTGTTCCTGACCTTAGCGGAAATGCTTTCAGTTTTTCTCCATTGAGAATGATATTTGTGATGGGTTTTTCATAGATGGCTTTGATAATATTGAGGTATGTGCCCTCTATCCCTACACTTTGAAGAGTTTTGATCAGGAAGGGATGCTGTACTTTGTCAAATGCTTTTTCAGCATCTATGGAGAGTATCATATGGTTCTTGTTCTTTCTTTTATTTATGTGTTGTATCAGATGGATTGATTTGCAGATGTTGAACCAACCTTGCAGCACTGGAATAAATCCCACTTGGTCGTGGTGAATAATCCTTTTAATGTAC
>NW_022636578.1:0-1488 GCF_010015895.1 Lontra canadensis | reverse complement strand
AATATCCTGGGCATAGTAAAAAGAAGGGAAGGCAATAAGGGGATAGGATAATAAAAGGATATCTAAACAACTGTATGCCAATAAATTCGAAATTTTAGGGGGAGTAAACCAATTTTTGGCAAAAATAATGTGATATCCTAAAAGATATTCACAAAAAGAAATAGAAAACCTGAATCCTCTTGTAGCTATTTCGAAAAATCAAATCCGTTATTAAAAACCTCTCCAAGGAGCCCCTGGCTGACTCAGTGGGCAGAGCAAGTGACTCTTAATCTCGAGGTCGGGCATTCAAGCCCCACCTTGGGTGTGGAGCTTACTTTAAATGAACGAACGAACGAATGAATGAATGAATGAAATAAAACATCTCCAAAAGAAACTCCAGGCCCAGGGCACCTGGGTGGCTCAGTGGGTTAAAGCCTCTGCCTTCGGCTCAGGTCACGTTCCCAGGGTCCTAGGATCGAGCCCCGTATCGGACTCTCTGCTCGGCAGGGAGCCTACTTCCTCCTCTCTCTCTCTTTCTGACTGTCTCTCTGCCTACTTGTGATCTCTCTCTGTCAAATAAATAAATAAAATCTTAAAAAAAAATAAAACAAGAAAGAAAGAAACTCCAGGCCCATAGAGCTTCAAGGGAGATATCTTCTAATCATTTAAGGAAGAAAGAATGTTTGTCCTAAACAAAAAATTTCAGGACATAGGAGAAGAAGATGCAGTCCTAAATCCACTGAATGAGACTAGCACACTCTTGATGACAAAATCTGACAAGAGCAGTACAAAAAAGAAATATTATAGGCAAAAATCACCCATAAACATAAACGTCAAACTCTACATCAAAAAATCAGCAAGGGGCGCCTGGGTGGCTCAGTGGGTTAAAGCCTCTGCCTTCGGCTCAGGTCATGATCCCAGGGTCCTGGGATCAAGCCCCGCATTGGGCTCTCTGCTCAGCAGGGAGCCTGCTTCCTCCTCTCTCTCTCTCTGCCTACTGGTAATCTCTGTCTGTCAAATAAATAAATCTTTTTAAAAAATCAGCAAGCTGAATCCTGGGATATAAAAGCAAGATAATACATCATCATTAAGTTGGGTTTATCCAAAGAATGTGAAATGGTTTGAACATGAGAAAATCAGTAAGTATAATATGCCATGTTAATAGAGTCAAGGAGAAAAATCATGTGATCATTTCACAGATGCAGACAAAAGTCTTTGATAGATTTTAAATAGTCCTTTGACTAGGAAGGCCTTTCCAGACTTTAGGAGTCAACCACAGCACCCCAGCTGTGCTGGGCCGCTTCCCTCTGAGACCGGACTATGGAACAGGGGGTGGGAATAGCCATCAGGAAGTCTGGCCTCAAACTCCAGAATGAGCAGGGACCCAGGGGCACCAGAGGTCCAGGAAAGCATTGGCAAGAATTGGGATCTCTGGGTCCTGGGGGAAAAGGTCCCTTTGGCCCAAGGACTGAAACTGGGACCATCCACTTCCATCTCCATGGACAACAG
>NW_022636577.1:0-1489 GCF_010015895.1 Lontra canadensis | reverse complement strand
CTTGTAGGTATATATACAAAGGACATAAAATTTATGTCTTTTCTTTAAAGATTTTTAAAATTTTATTTATTTGACAGAGAGAGCACAAGTAAGCAGAGCAGCAGGCAGAGGGAGAGAGAGAAGCAGGCTCTCTGTTAAGCAGGGAGCCTGATGCGAGGCTCAATCCCAGGACCTTGGAATCATGACCCAAGATAAAGGCAGCTACCCAACCAACTGAGCCACCCAGGGGCCCCTAAAATTTACATCTTGAAGTAATATCTGCACTCTTATGATTATGGCAACATTATTTCCAATAACCAAGATATGTGAATAAAACTAAGTGTTCATCAACAAATGAATGGATAAAGTGTGAAATATATCTTAAACCCAAAGATTCCATCAAAAGACTGCTAGAACCGATAAATGAATGCATAAATATCAGGATTAAAAAAAAAAACAAAGGACAGAAACAATTCCATTTCTATACACCAATAATGAAGCACCAGAAAAAAATTAAGAAATCAAATTCTTTTACAATTGAATCAAAGTAATAAGATACCTGGGGATAAACTTAAACAAAGAGGTAAAAGACCTGCACTCTGAAAATTATAAAACACTGATGAAAGGAATTGAAGATAACACAAAGAAATGGAAAGACAGTCCATGGTAATGGATTGGAAGAACAAATATATTTTTTTAAAGATTTTATTAATTTATTTGACAGAGAGGTCACAAGTAGGTAGAGAGGCAGGCAGAGGGGGGAGTGGGGGGGTGGAAGCAGGCTCCCTGCCGAGCAGAGAGCCAGATGCGGGGCTCAATCCCAGGACCCTGGGATCATGACCTGAGCTGAAGGCAGTGGCTTAACCCACTGAGCCACCCAGGAGACCCGAAGAACAAATATTTTTAAATATTATTAAATATCTTTACTACCCAAAACAGTCTACATATTTAATTCAATCCATGTCAAAGTACCAATAGTACTTTTCACAGAACTGAAACAAATAGCCAAAACAACATTGGGGGGAAAAAAACCAAAGATGAAGGCATCACAGTATTACACTTCAAGATAGATTACAAAGCCGTAGCAGTCAAGACATATGGTACTGATATAAATATGGACACATAGACCACTAGAACAGAATAGAAAACCCATAAATGAACCCATAACTATACGGTCAATTAATCTTCAAGAAAGCAGGAAAAATATTCAATAGAAAGAAGACAGTGTCTTCAACAAATGGTGTTGGGGAAACTGGACAGCAACATGCCTTGTAAAAGGAAATGCTTCTATTTACAAAGATATAGATGAAAGCGGAGGACATTATGTTAAGTAGAATAAACCAGATACCGAAATACAAACATTGCTCAATTACACTTGCATGTGGAATCTAAAATGGTAAACTCTTAGAAATAGGAAGTCAAATGACTGTTGCCAAAAGCTGAAGGGAGGGAGAAGTTAGTAAGATTGGGTTAAACGCTCTAAAATTTCCATTATGCAAGATGAGTACAT
>NW_022636576.1:0-1489 GCF_010015895.1 Lontra canadensis | reverse complement strand
TATCTCTATAGATATCTCTATAGATATCTAGATATAGTGATACATTTTTTTTCTTTTCCGATTCCCCATGGGCTTCTGGTTGGTTTCTTTTCCTCTAAGAAGGTTTGTATTTGTTTTCTAGGGGTGCTCTTAGAAGATAGCACAAGCGTAGTGGCTGAAACAACAGAAGTGGACAGTGTCCCAGTTATAGAGGATACAATGTTGGTAGGCAATGCTCCTTCTGCAGGTATTAAGGAAGGATCTGTTCCAGGCCCCTCTCCCAGCTTGAAGGATTGCCCTGGCTTTGGACTTCTTCACATGGCCTTGCCCCTCAGTGCCTATCTGGGTATCCCCAGTTTCCCCTCTAAGAAGGACACAAGTCCTCCTGAAGGAGGGGCCCGGTCCTTTCAAATATGACCTTATCCTAGCTACTTACATCTCAGGGACCCTATTTCCAAATAAGGTCACACTCCCAGGTGCTGGGCTTTTAGGACGGGGATGCTATATGTGCACACACACACACACACACACACACACACACACAGAGGTGTGTATACAGAAAGATAGATAGATAGATAGATAGATAATAGATATAGATATTCGTTTTATGTTTTTTTTGCCTAAAAAACCTTTTTTGTTCAGAATCTCAGTCTTCTTTCCTTTCATTATAAGGTTATTCGCATGCTTTTGGTGCCTCCTGAACAATTGAACCAACTCTACCTCCTCAATCTCCATGAAAGTTATTGTTACCTAAAGTCGTCTGCCACTTTAAAAAAAAAAAAATTGTGGGCATCTTTTTGGAGTTTACACTTTTTTTGGTATTGAGTATCTGTTTATCGGCTGATGAAGGTGACTTTCATCCTACTCTTTCCTTCTGAATTTGTTTCTTTTTCGGAAATTAAGTTCTCTAGTCCTTTGAAAGAAGGACCTAGAAAAGCTTCATGGTTCTTCTTTGTAAGTCTACATTCCTTTTTCTCATTTTGTATGTAAATATAGTGACCAGAGATTTGGGGCTGACAGCATTTATCAGCATTTCAAAGGTAAAAAAATTAAATTGAATTAAATTATTTTAAACTTAATACATTGAAATTAAATTTAAAATTTAAATGACATACTTTTAAAGAAAAAAATGTATTTTGAAAAAAGGGATCTGAAAAGGGACGAAGCCAACAAACTGCAAGACAACGGACAAAAATTGAGGAGCTCAGTCATTTCATGAAATGGTAATGGTTTCTATACTCTAATGAAAAGATTATATTGGTTAGATTGCATCAATCCCCACATACACACATAATGATGTGCTGCTTCTACGAGATACAGAATCAGCTCACCAAGGCAGAAACAAAAGTCGGCAGTACTGAACACCTCAAACTGATCAACTCTTCTACCAACCTGGGAGGGGACGTCCTCGTGAGGATAAGACGTGATGGAGGACACATTGAAGGTATAACAACTGGGAAAAATGAGCGAAATTAGTCTAGAAAGATATTCTAAGAGAATGCACAATGTA
>NW_022636575.1:0-1491 GCF_010015895.1 Lontra canadensis | reverse complement strand
ATGAGAATTCACTTTTATTTACTTATTTATTCATTTATTTTAGAGAATTCACTTTTAAACATATACGCCACATCACATTTCAGTCAACTTCCAGCAGCAAAACCAGTGTTGGCAGTTTTACCAACTGTTTGTAACCAGTTCAGTTGGGTCTGGCTCTCAGTTGTTAATACTACCAATCTTAATTTGTAGGACCACAAGGGAATGTTTAAATAAAAGAACACTCGATTTCATAGTAGCTTTTAAATGAAAACATATGTATCTGTAATAGGGCTTTGAATTTTTTTTTCGGTAAGTACTTAATGTGTGGCATCTGCTAAGTATAGTGTGTCTCTTTCAGTTTTTCTGAGGAGACACATCAAACTCAGTAAGATTAATATTTTAGATGTTGGTATCTTGGGAGTTATCAGAATTAAGAATGCCCATAGAAGGAAGGCTGTTATTCAGTTAATTTTCCTTTCATGCATAATCCTTTATATTGTATTTAGGGCAAGAAGAAGAGGAAGAGAAGAACACCTCAAAATACCTTTTCAGAGATGGCTGACTTGAAGAAGTTCACTTCTAAAATTTGATATGCACAGTGTGTTTGGTGGGACAGGTAAAAAATAGGCATGGGATTAATCACTTGTGTACTTGGGATTCTTCTTTTTTTTTGAAGATTTTATTTATTTATTTGACAGACAGAGATCACAGGTAGGCAGAGAGGCAGGCAAGCAGGCTCCCTGAAATGGGCTCGGTCCCAGGACCCTGGGATCATGACCTGAGCTGAAGGCAGAGGCTTTAACCCACTGAGCCACCCAGGTGTCCCTATTTGGGATTCTTACCCAATACTTCAAGTTCCTTTGAGTAGTTGCAGTGTTTCAGTCTGTAGTCACTAAACTTAAATTACCATTTTATAATACACTCTTATTAATGGAGTGAGGATTGATCAATTACATTAATTTTTAAAAATTGATAATAACCATTAAAATGATGTCACATTTTGGGTCTCTTGCATCACTCACATTTCCCTCCACTTCTCAGGCCACAGATTTTCACGTTTATTAGTATCCCTCTCATCTTCTTTAGGATTCCCAAGTATCCTGTCTTTGCTATTTTTAACATAAATGACCAAATAAATCCAAGGTGAGCTTTGTGCAAAACAGCTAGGGTGAAATATTTTATCTTCCTAATATGTATTAGCATCCCCTCCATATCCCTAAATATGTTAGGGGGATTAAGATTGCCTCAAACATTCTTAAAGATCTTGAATACATTGGACAAAAATAAAGCCCTCTCCCATCAAGGATATTTCTAGATTATGGGAATATAGACTGATACAAATCTCAGTTGATTTGCCTTAAGAATTTCCCCATAGTTTGAGAGCCATATATAATATATATCCGTACTTGAATACACATATATATTGTGTGTATACACTTTGGTTTGAGTCCAGGCTCCTTCACCTGCTAAGTGTATAAGCTTCGACAAGTTATATAACGTCTCTGTGACTCA
>NW_022636574.1:0-1491 GCF_010015895.1 Lontra canadensis | reverse complement strand
TAAAGCATGCTTTAAAAATCTAGTCACAGTGTGAAATTCCTTCCTATTTTGATTTCAATTTGTTAGTATATGTATATTGCTAATACTTATATCTAGGTTTTTGATGATGAGGCTTTTGTTTCTACTTTTTTATTAACGATTTTATTTACTTATTTGACACATAAAAAGTAGGCAGAGAGGCGGGGTGGGGGGGTGGGAAGTAGGCTCCCTGCGGAACAGAGAGCCCAACGTCGGGCTTGATCCCAGGACCCTGAGATCATGACCTGAGCCGAAGTCAGAGGCTTAACCCACTGAGCCACCCAGGTGCCCCTGTGTCTATTTTTTAATTTAAGTTTTTTTAAATTATTTATTTGGTCACCTGGGTGGCTCAAGGGTTAAGCCTCTGCCTTTAGCCCAGGTCATGGTTTCGGGGTCCTGTGATCAAGCCCCACATGGGGTTCTCTGCTTGGTGGGGAGCCTGCTTCCCCCCTCCCTCTTCCTGCCTCTGCCTTCTTATGGTCTCAGTTTGTCAAATAAATAAAAATCTTTTTAAAAAAAGGAGAGTCCCATGTGCAGATCACAAGTGAAGAGCTTCATGGATGGAATTTCACAAACTTATTTCATCTGTATAAGCCATCGAGGTAATGAAACACAATATTGTCCTCTGAACTCCTTTTGAGGTCTCAGTAACTTTTCCCCTAAGCTCAGTACTGTTTCAGCATCTAAGGCAAGGGATTGCTGTGCTCCTTTTTTTACTTTGTAGAAGTATCATCAGGCAATGGGGGCTCTCCTATTTGGCTTTTTTTTTCCTTCTCTGTCTTTGTGAATTGGTTGGTTTTCCTGCATGTTACTACTGTGCAGCATTCATTAGAGTGGAGCGATCCTGTTCCGTTGTGTGGATGCCAGTCAAATCATTCTACTGTTAACAGGAGGGGGGTGGTTCTCTGCAGGACTGTCATGACTAGTACTGACTAGTGAAATCTATGATTTGTCTTTCAGTGGAACATGTACACAGGTCGTTTCTTGTGACGGATTCCCATTGCCATGATCTTAGACCTAACTACTCCTTTGATTTCTCTCCATCCTTCGTGTATCTCTAGAGAGGCACAAAGCCTGCTGTGGGGCTCAGTCCCAAAACCCTGAGATCATGACCTGAGCCAAAATAGACACTTACCCAACTGAGCCACTGATGCAGCCCCATCCATGATTTTTATTTTATTTTTTATTTTTATTTTATTCATTCATTCATTCATTTATTCATCCATCCATCCAACATTTATTCATTCTTTCATTTATGGAATTTAGAACTGTAGAATTGAAAATGTGGGCATCAGTTGCACACCTGTGAGAAATGTAGAAACTTAGACCCTAATCAGAAATCAAAATCAGAATATGAATTTTAACAAGGCCTCAGTTGATTGTCATACACAGTAACATTGGAGAAAAATATGTCTAGATCATCTATACTCTTCCCTTATTCTGTGGCTTTCTTTCTGTCTGTAGTATATTATT
>NW_022636573.1:0-1491 GCF_010015895.1 Lontra canadensis | reverse complement strand
TTTACAGCATTTGATTTACTTCTGGACTCTCTTTCTGGTTTTTGAACGGGTTTTTGTGACCTCTTCTGTCTGTGTATTGGAGCATTCCATATCTTCAACACTGGATTTGGTGCTCTCCTCAATTCCTTTCTTGCGCTTCGTTATTGACTTTGTTCTCAAGCCTCCATTCTCCACGAGGCTGAGGTCCAGTTTGCCGTCATCCTTGCTTCCTATAGCTCTCAGTCCTTGCAGAAGAGTGTCTCGCAAGTTCTGATAAAGAGGTTTCTCGGCATAGTCCAGTAATTTCACTGTTTCCATGTATTTAGCAATCTCATCTGGCTTGTTTCTCTCGGGAAAACATTTGTCCATCAAATCTGCAATATTTTCTCTGTATCTAATTTTGGAATCTCTAACATAGTTAGGATCTTTCAAATTATCCTCCCAAGGAAGATGGCCACTAAGCCACTGGATCATGCAATAACCAAGGATTTCCAAATCACCACGTCTTGACGGGGCAACACCATTGTGTGCATCGATGCTGGTGAATTCAATAGTGCCATCGTGACATCTTTTGGGGTCTTCTTTGTATTCTTTATGAATTCCTTCTGGGCAATACCGGTAAGCAAGGCCGTAATCTACCAAGTACACCTGGTCAGGATTCTTGTAGCTCAAAAGAAGATTTGAGGCCTTGATATCTCCGTGTACATACTCGTGCTCGTGAATATATTCCAGAATATCCAGAATTCTCAAGCTTAGCTGCAAGACAGTTTTCCGAGAAAACCTTCTGGCATTTGCTTCATATATTTTCTGAAGGTCACTCCCAAAGCGATCCATTATCATAAACCTGTAACTCTTTCCATTTTTATCATGTAGGCCAGACCCCCAATACTTAGGAACACCCAGGTACTTCAGTTTATGGGTACGAATCCACTTCTGAATTTGCTCTGGTTTGGCGGCTCGCTGGTAGAACTTGAGTTCAGTAAAGAGCGGTCCATTGTCACTGGGCTCCACTTTTACAACACAAGGTGCATCGTTGCCCACCGATTTTGAAGAATTCATATCAGCAAGATATATACAACCAAAGCCGCCCTGGCCAATGGGAGAGCCCAGCTTCCACTCTTTCTTCGTCATGTCAGTGATTACCTCCCCAGGGGCAAAGTTTTCCGCAAGTCGTCTCTTTCCAGGGCCCTGTCTTCCAGCTTGAGCGGCTTTTACACGAGGCATTTTCACCCGGGCCGGAGATGCGTCGCCTTCGGCACTGTACGAACTTCCCCCAGGTGAAAATAATTTTAATACTTCTTTAATATATCTAAAATGTTATCCCTTCAACAGGTAGTAATATAACATTTTTGAGCTATTTTACTTTTTTTTGCCCCCCATACTAAGTCCTTGAAATCTGGCACAAAGTTCACACTTGGAGCACATCTCTGCTCTCAAGTGCTCGACAGCCACAAATGGCCAGTGTTACTGGATTGAACAGTGAAGCTATAAAAGCCTTTAATTAAAAATAAA
>NW_022636572.1:0-1492 GCF_010015895.1 Lontra canadensis | reverse complement strand
GAAGTGTGGTCCTGACTGGGAGAGGAAGGCTGTCATTAGAAGGAATAGACACCCTTCAGGGTGGGAGGGCAGGTGCAGCCCTAGACACACATCCCTTCACACAGCCAGAGAGAAATACTGACTCCAGAGGAGTTAGAGAGACACTTTGTCACATCATCACTGACAATGAGACCCTGGGGTTCCATTTCATTATTTTATAATTATTAATGTTAACGACTAATGTCAACCCATCACACCTAAGAGGTCCTTTTCCAGAGCCTGTGACTGTGTTCCCTTCCCCAGCAAAAGGGACTGCATGCTGATGAGATGCAGTTAATCCTCTGAGGCAGAGGGATTGCCCTGGATCATCCAGATGGCCTTGCTATAACTGCAAGTGTCCTTCTAAAAGGGGGCAAGAGGGGTCAGACACAGAGAGAAGTAGGTGATGTGACACTGGAAGGAGGGATTGGAGTAGCTGAGTCAGGAACCTTGAGCCAAGGAATGCCTCTGCCTCTGGCAGCTGGGAAAGCAGGAGACAGAACCTCCCCTGGATCCCCTAAAGGACTCAGCCCTGCTCACACCTTGACTCACAGCTGGTGACCCTGATTTTGGCTTCTGGCCTCCAGCGTAGAGGAGGATAGATGTGTGTGGTTTTAAGTCACTAGGTTTATGTGCTTTGTTACAGTAGCCCTAGAAAACTGATTTGTGAAATGACGTCCTGTCATTCTATGTGATTTGTTTCATTACATAATTTGTTTCAAGCCAGATTCTTAGGCCATTCTTCTCTATGGAGAAGACTTAAGGCATTGCGATCACTCATGAGAAGGGCTGAGTATCCTTGGAAGTCCATCAGCAAAGATGAAGGAGTCCTGATAGTCCAGCTGCAGGATTTGCTATTTGGCAACAAGGCCCTTGGGGTGTGTTGTGGGGACACAAATGCTGTGAAGCTGTAGGATACCCAGCCTAGGGACTCTGGTCTACACCCAAAGAACTCAGCGGAGTAGGAACTGGAGGACACCAGGAAACTTCTCAGTGCTCGGTGTGGATTGTGTGAGCTTAGAAGGTGTGCTAAAACTCCTGTGAGATGAGCCCTCTGCATTATAATAAGGATACACAAATATGCACATCATCAGAGAGAACGCTGAGTTGCAGGGGGCTTGACCTGGTGGAAATACACAAAGGAAAAACCATAAGGGATCTAGAGATCTGGAACTCATCTCTTTAGTATGGAAAGATGACATTTTTTTTTAACGTCTAATTTTATTTTATTTTTTTCACTAAACAAACATCTACCATGTATCCAGCACCTATGGATCTATTTCTCAATACCTGTTTAGTATTCTCACATATTGAATCTCTACAACAGTCTTATGGAGAGAGTCATTATTATTCCCAACCCTGCTATCATATTTTCTTAAGACCAAACTGGCTATCAGGAGCTTAGGGGATTGAATTTTCTCTGGAAGCTTTTCTTTATGGCATTCTTGAGCTCCTTATTCCTGAGGCTGAAAAT
>NW_022636571.1:0-1493 GCF_010015895.1 Lontra canadensis | reverse complement strand
CTTCGGGCGCTGCAGGTCTGCAGGGCAGCCCCCTGGGCCTGGCCCGGCCTCGCCAGCCATCGTGCCTGAACCCCGCCAAGAATCCCTCCGGGAGTCAGGCTCCAGCGAGGGCGACGCCTGTTGATCCTCAGCCTGTGCTTGTCCCCTAAGTGGCACTGTCGCCTGCGGCCAGGCCTGCCCCGAGCCACGGACACGAACCCCCCCCATGCTCCTTCAGTCTTCCGTTTCCAGGGTTCTGTCCCTCGGGGCCTCCACCTGGGGAACCCTGCATCCGGCGCCACGACTCCCCCTGACACCCCGGCACCAATCGTGCCTTTCGGCGCCACGGAGAGTTCTCCGAGGGAGAGAAGTCTTCGTACCCCAGCAGAGGTCAGCACCATTCTAGGGGGCTCCGGCAGCCCGAATAGACGGAGGCGGACGCGCGGCCCCAACCCGGCCCTCAACTCTGCTCCGGGAACGCTCCCCTTTACCGGGACCCCCGGTGGGGCCGCGTCGTCTCAGCGCGTTTTTCAGGTGGCCGCGACAGGCCCTGAGCGAGAAAGGGCCCTCGGCCACGTGGAGCAGGGCGGTCCGCAGGGCTGCCCACCGCCGGCCAATTCTCACGAGCGTTCTGCCCAAACCGATCCCGGTTTGGGCAGAACGCTCGCGAGAATTGGCCGGAAAACGGCCGGCGCACTCGCTTCGGGCGCCGCACATCATCGGGGCCGTCCCCTGGGCCTGCCCCGGCCTCGTGAGACGTCGCGTCCGAGACCCGCCAGGAAGCCAGCAGGGGGTCAGGCCCCGCGAGGGCGACGCCAACTGCTCCTCAGCCTGTGCTGGTTCCCTACCTTGCCCTGTGCACTGGGGCCGGGCCTTCGCCACGTCCCGGACACGATGCATCACCTGCACGCGCAGCCTTCTGTGTCCAGGGTCCTTTACCTCGGGGCTCCCACCTGGGGAACCCTGAGTCCCTCGCCAGGACTCCCCTTCCCATCCCGGCGCAAAACGTGCCTTTCGGCGCCACGGACCAGCTTCCGAGGGAGAGAGATCTTCGTTCCACAGCAGAGGTCAGCACCACCCTTGGGGGTCCCAGCAGCCCGAATAGACGGAGGCGGACGCATGGCCCCAGCCCGGCCCTCAACTCTGCTCCGGGAACACACCCCTTTGCCGGGATCCCCGGTGGGGCCGCGTTGACTGGGCGCGTTTTCCTGGTGGCGGCGACAGGCCCCGAGCGAGAAATGGCACTTGGCCACGGGGAGCAGGGCGGTCCGCAGGGCAGCCCAACTCCGGCCAATTCTCGCGAGCGTTCTGCCCAAACCGATCCCGGTTTGGGCAGAACGCTCGCGAGAATTGGCCGGAAAACGCCCGGCGAACTCGCTTCGGGCGCTGCAGGTCTGCAGGGCAGCCCCCTGGGCCTGGCCCGGCCTCGCCAGCCATCGTGCCTGAACCCCGCCAAGAATCCCTCCGGGAGTCAGGCTCCAGCGAGGGCGACGCCTGTTGATCCTCAGCCTGTG
>NW_022636570.1:0-1494 GCF_010015895.1 Lontra canadensis | reverse complement strand
TATTTCCTTGTTGATCTTTTGCTTGGATGATCTGTCCATTTCAGTGATGGAGTGTTAAAGTCTCCTACTATTATTGTATTATTGTTGGTGTGTTTCTTTGATTTTGTTATTAATTGGTTTATATAGTTGGCTGCTCCCACGTTAGGGGCATAGATATTTAAAATTGTTAGATCTTCTTGTTGGACAGACCCTTTGAGTATGATATAGTGTCCTTCCTCATCTCTTATTATAGTCTTTGGCTTAAAATCTAATTGATCTGATATAAGGATTGCCACCCCAGCTTTCTTCTGATGTCCATTAGCATGGTAAATTGTCTTCCACCCCCTCACTAAATCTGGAGGTGTCTTTGGGTCAAAATGAGTTTCTTGTAGGCAACATATAGATGGGTTTTGTTTTTTTATCCATTCTGATACCCTGTGTCTTTTGATTGGGGCATTTAGCCCATTAATATTGAGGGTAATTATTGAGAGATATGAATTTAGTACCATTGTATTGCCTGTAAGGTGACTGTTACCATATATTGTCTCTGTTCCTTTCTGATCTACTACGTTTAGGCTCTCTATTTGCTTAGAGGACCCCTTTCAATATTTCCTGTAGAGCAGGTTGGTGTTTGCAAATTCTTTCAGTTTTTGTTTGTCCTGGAAGCTTTTTATCTCTCCTTCTATTTTCAATGACAGCCTAGCTGGATATAGTATTCTTGGCTGCATGTTTTTCTCGTTTAGTGCTCTGAATATATCATGCCAGCTCCTTCTGCCCTGCCAGGTCTCTGTGGATAAGTCTGCTGCCAATCTAATATTTTTACCATTGTATGTTACAGACTTCTTTTCCCGGGCTGCTTTCAGGATTTTCTCTTTGTCACTAAGACTTGTAAATTTTACTATTAGGTGACGGGGTGTGAACCTATTCTTGTTGATTTTGAGGAGGGTTCTCTGCACCTCCTGGATTTTGATGCTTGTTCCCTTTGCCTTATTAGGGAAATTCTCTACAATAATTCTCTCCAATATATCTTCTGCTCCCCTCTCTCTTTCTTCTTCTTCTGGAATCCCAATTATTCTAATGTTGTTTCGTCTTATTGTGTCACTTATCTCTCAAATTCTCCCCTCATGATCCAGTAGCTGTTTGTCTCTCTTTTGCTCAGCTTCGTTATTCTCTGTCATTTGGTCTTCTATATCACTAACTCTTTCTTCTGCTTCATTTATCCTAGCAGTAAGAGCCTCCATTTTTTATTGCACCTCATTAATACCTTTCTTGAATTCAACTTGGTTAGATGTTAGTTCTTTTATTTCTCCAGAAAGGGCTTTTATATCTCCAGAGAGGGTTTCTCTAATATCTTCCATGCCTTTTTCAAGCCTGGCTAGAACCTTGAGAATCGTCACTCTGAACTCTAGATCTGACATATTACCAATGTCTATATTGATTAGGTCCCTAGCCTTTGGTACTGCCTCTTGTTCTTCTTTTTTTTTTTTTTTTTTTTTTTTTTTTTTTTTTTTTTTT
>NW_022636569.1:0-1494 GCF_010015895.1 Lontra canadensis | reverse complement strand
CTAAAGCATATTTTCCTGGGGTTGTTGCCACCCTTTTAGTATTTTACTTGTTCCTTCATATACTCTTATCTGGAAAAAATGACAAGGTGGAAAAATTCACCACAAATAAAAGAACAAGAGGCAGTATCAAAGGCTAGGGACCTAATCAATACAGACATTGGTAATATGTCAGATCTAGAGTTCAGAATGATGATTCTCAAGGTTCTAGCTGGGCTTGAAAAAGGCACGGAAGACATTAGAGAAACCCTCTCGGGAGATATAAAAGCCCTTTCTGGAGAAATAAAATAACTAAAATCTAATCAAGTTGAAATCAAAAAAGCTATTAATGAGGTGCAATCAAAAATGGAGGCTCTCACTGCTAGGATAAATGAGGCAGAAGAAAGAATTAGTGATATAGAAGACCAAATGACAGAGAATAAAGAAGTTGAGCAAAAGAGGGACAAACAGCTACTGGACCACGAGGGCAGAATTCGAGAGATAAGTGACACCTTAAGACGAAACAACATTAGAATAATTGGGATTCCAGAAGAAGAAGAAAGAGAGAGGGGAGCAGAAGGTATACTGGAGAGAATTATTGGAGAGAATTTCCCCAATATGGCAAAGGGAACAAGCATCAAAATCCAGGAGGTTCAGAGAACCCCCCTCAAAATCAATAAGAATAGGTCCACACCCCGTCACCTAATAGTCAAATTTACAAGTCTTAGTGACAAAGAGAAAATCCTGAAAGCAGCCCGGGAAAAGAAGTCTGTAACATACAATGGTAAAAATATTCGATTGGCAGCAGACTTATCCACAGAGACCCAGCAGGCCAGAAAGAGCTGGCATGATATATTCAGAGTACTAAACGAGAAAAACATGCAGCCAAGAATACTATATCCTGCTAGGCTATCATTGAAAATAGAAGGAGAGATTAAAAGCTTCCAGGACAAACAAAAACTGAAAGAATTTGCAAACACCAAGCCAGCTCTACAGGAAATATTGAAAGGGGTCCTCTAAGCAAAGAGAGAGCCTAAAAGTAGTAGATCAGAAAGGAACAGAAACAATATACAATAACAGTCACCTTACAGGCAATACAATGGCGCTAAATTCATATCTCTCAATAGTTACCCTGAATGTTAATGGGCTAAATGCCCCAATCAAAAGACACAGGGTATCAGAATGGATAAAAAAACAAAACCCATCTATATGTTGCCTACAAGAAAATCATTTTAAACCTGAAGACACCTTCAGTGTTAAAGTGAGGGGTGGAAAAGAATTTACCATGCTAATGGACATCAGAAGAAAGCAGGAGTGGCAATCCTTATATCAGATCAATTAGATTCTAAGCCAAAGCCTATAAGAGATGAGGAAGGACACTACATCATACTCAAAGGATCTGTCCAACAAGAAGATCTAACAATTGTAAATATCTATGTCCCTAACGTGGGAGCAGCCAACTATATAAACCAATTAATAACAAAATCAAAGAAACACATCCACAATCATACAATAATA
>NW_022636568.1:0-1495 GCF_010015895.1 Lontra canadensis | reverse complement strand
CTTTTTTAACGTTTTTAAACTAGTTTATCTAATATATATATATATATTTTTTTTCCTTTTTATATTTTTTCTTTATTGGTTTTCTTTTTCTGATTGTTTCTTTCTTTGTTTTTTGTTTTTTTTTTTTTTTTCTGAACCTTTTTATCCCCTTTCACCCCCCTCATGACTTGGGATCTCTTCTGATTTGGCTAAAGCATATTTTCCTGGGGTTGTTGCCACCCTTTTAGTATTTTACTTGCTCTTTCATATACTCTTATCTGGACAAAATGACAAGGCAGAAAAATTCACCACAAAAAAAAGAACAAGAGGCAGTACTGAAGGCAGTACTGAAGGCGGTACTGAAGGTAATACTGAAGTATTACCAATACAGACATTGGTAATATGTCAGATCTAGAGTTCAGAATGACGATTCTCAAGGTTCTAGCCGGGCTCAAAAAATGCAATGACGTGGATAGAACTAGACGGTATCATGCTTAGCAAAATAAGTCAATCAGAGAAAGGAAACTCATCTTAAACCCAAAGACACCTCCAGATTTAAAGTGAGGGGGTGGAAAACAATTTACCATGCTAATGGACATCAGAAGAAAGCAGGAGTGGCAATCCTTATGTCAGATCAATTAGATTTTAAGCCAAAGACCATAATAAGAGATGAGGAAGGACACTATATCATACTCAAAGGATCTGTCCAACAAGAAGATCTAACAATTGTAAATATCTATGCCCCTTATGTGGGAGCAGCCAACTATATAAACCAATTAATAACAAAATCAAAGAAACACATCGACAATCATACAATAATAGTAGGGGACTTTAACACTCCCCTCACTGAAATGGACAGATCATCCAAGCAAAAGATCAACAAGGAAATAAAGGCCTTAAATGACACACTGGACCAGATGGACATCACAGATATATTCAGAACATTTCATCCCAAAGCAACAGAATACACATTCTTCTCTAGTGCACATGGAACATTCTCCAGAATAGATCACATCCTCAGACCTAAATCAGGTCTCAACTGGTATCAAAAGATTGGGATAATTCCCTGCATATTTTCAGACCACAATGCTCTGAAGCTAGAACTCAATCACAAGAGGAAATTTGGAAAGAACCCAAATACATGGAGACTAAACAGCATCCTTCTAAAGAATGAATGGGTCAACCAGGAAATTAAAGAAGAATTGAAAAAATTCATGGAAACAAATGATAATGAAAACACAACGGTTCAAAATCTGTGGGACACAACAAAGGCAGTCCTGAGAGGAAAATATATAGCGGTACAAGCCTTTCTCAAGAAACAAGAAAGGTCTCAGGTACACAACCTAACCCTACACCTAAAAGAGGTGGAGAAAGAACAAGAAAGAAACCCTAAACCCAGCAGGAGAAGAGAAATCATAAAGATCAGAGCAGAAATCAATGAAATAGAAACAAAAAAAAAAAAAAAAAAAAACAATAGAACAAATCAACGAAACTAGGAGCTGGTTCTTTGAAAGAA
>NW_022636567.1:0-1496 GCF_010015895.1 Lontra canadensis | reverse complement strand
CCTCTGGGGGAGCTCAGGTTTGAACTGTGCTTCAGAAGAAGGGAAGGTCTTTGAATATGGATAGGGTGGATGGAAGAAAGTAGGGAAGACTTTCCGGTTGGAAGGAATGGATTGGGGAAAAGCAGGGGAAACTGAAGAGTGTTGGATATGTTTGAAGACAGGACACATATGTGGTTGGAATGTAGAAGTATAGGGAGGTCAGTGAGAGAAAAATCTGGAAAATTGACAGAGCTGACATTGTAGAGGGCTTTCAATGCCAGGCTGAAGAGTTTATACACACACACACACACACACACACACACACACACACACACACACATATTCGTTCTATATGCAATGGAAAGATGTCAAGGGGCACCTGGGTTGCTCAGTTGGTCTGTGACTCTTGATTTAGGCTCAGGTCATGATCTCAGGATTGTGAGATCAAGCCTTGTGTCATGTCTTGCTCTCAGCAGGGAGTCTGGCTCTCTCCCTTCCTCCTTTCTCCCTCCCCTCCCCCTGCTCCACGCGCTCTCTCTCTCTCTCAAATAAATAAGTAAATCTTAAAAAAAAAAAAGATGTCCAAGGTCTTTTTTTTTTAAGATTTTATTTATTTATTTGACAGAGACCACAAGCAGGCAAAGAGGTAGGCAGAGAGAGAGGGGGAAGCAGGCTCCCTGCTGAGCAGAGAGCTGGATGTGGGGCTCGATCCCAGGACCCTGGGATCATGACCTGAGCTGAAGGCAGAGGCTTTAACCCACTGAGCCACCCAGGTGCCCCGTCACATTTTTTTTTTTTAAGAAAGGAAATTTTTATATGATTTTATTATTTTAAAATTTTAATTGCAGTATAGTTAACATACAGTGTTATATTAGTTGCAGGTGTACAATATAGTAATTCAACAATTCTATACATCACTCAGTGCTTATGAAGCTTAATCCCTTTCACCCATCCCCCACCACCCACCTCTGGTAACCATGTTTGTTCTCTGTAGTTAAGAGTCTGTCTTTTGATTTCTCTCTTTATTTTTCCTTTGTTCATTTGTTTTGTTTCTTAAATTCCACATGTGAGTGAAATCACATGGAATTTGTCTTTCTCTGACCAGCTTATTTCACCTAGCGTTATACTCTCTAGATCCATCCATATTTTTGCAAATGACAAGGTTTCATTCATTTTTTTCAAGATTTCATTCATTTTTATGATTGAATAATATTCCAGTGTGTGTGTGTGTGTGTGTGTGTGTATGTGTATGTATCACATATTCTTTATTTATTCATCCTTCAATGGACACTTGGAGTCCTTCCATAATTTGGCTATTGTAAATAATGCTACTCTAGGGACACCTGGGTGGCTTAGTTGGTTAAGTGTCTGCCTTCGGCTCAGGTTATGAATCTGGGATCCTGGATCAAGCGCCATGTCAGGCTCCCTGCTCAGGGGGAGCCTGCTTCTCCCTCTCCCTCTGTCCCTCCGCCTCACTCATGCATGCTCTCTCTCTCAAATGAATAAATAAAATCTTT
>NW_022636566.1:0-1497 GCF_010015895.1 Lontra canadensis | reverse complement strand
TGAGGAAATTGGAACCAGCTACTGTGGCAGCGTTGCTAAGAGAAACAGGAAGTCCTCATGATGGAACATGTCTCCGCTCCTTCCCCAGGTTGCAAACCCTCCTAGCGCCTCCTGTCAGCAGAGCTTAATGTGGAGCAAACTGGCAAAGCGGAAGGCTAGTCTGCAGAGAGACATGAGCCTAGAAACCTGAACTTAAGAACGAGCACAGTCTGCCCCTTTAGCTGCTTAGCCTCCACACACCTTTCTACCAAACTGCTTTCTCTCAACTTGCCACTCGGCTCTACCTTTAAAATACTTCCAAGACTCAGCTGTGTCTCACCACTGCTCTGTCACCACTGTGTTCTGAGAACCTGGACTGGTGCAGTAACCTCTCGAGGGGCTTCCTTTACTTGCCCTCCAGTCAGTTCTCCACACCGAAGCCAACGTTACTGTACTTATAGCTAGGGCTGCCGTGACACAATACCACACACTAAGTGGATTAAAACGGAAATTTACTCTCTCACCATTCTGGAGGCCAGAGGTCTAAAATCCAGCTGTCAGCAGAGGCGCTGACTTCTGCAGCCTCCTGAGGGAGAATCTCTATGTTCCCACCTCTCTCCCAGCTTCTGCTCGTTGCAGACAATCTTTGGCCTCCCTTAGTCTTGTAGAATTCCTCCAACCTTGGCTTCTGTCTTCACATTATCTTCTTCTCCATGTCTCTGGGTGTTTCCGTGTCCATTCCCCTTACTTATTAAGGACAACAGCCATTGGGTTTAGGGCCCATCCTAAATCCAATAGGATATGATCTTGAGATCCTTAACTTTATTATATCTGCAAATAAATATCTATTTTCAAATAAATTCTCATTCACGAGTACTGGGGATTAAGACTTGAAAATCATTTAGTGTCCACTGTTCAACCCACTACAGTGATAGTGTTAAAACACAAATCAGATCATGTCACTCTTCTGCTCAAAATCCTGCAATGGCTCCCAGCATGCCCTGAGTAAAAACTGCACTTGTCCACAGCTCTGAATGCTACACCTCTGATTTCCTCTCCTCCTTCTCTCATCTTCTTCACGCTGCAGGAGCTCCTTTACTCCCCACACTCCCGACACATGCCAGCTTCAAGTTTCTACATGTGCTGTCCCTCTTCAGAGAACATTCTCCCTCCAGATAACCCTGAGCTTCTTCACATCTTTTCTTAAAAGTCACATTCTCAGCAACCCTGAGCTTCTTCAGAACTTTTCTTAAAAGTCACATTTTCAGCAAGGCTTCCTCTAACCTTGCTGTATAAAATTCTACTTTTGTCCTCGTTTCCTGCTTCATTTTTTGCCAGAGCACTTAATGATATATCTATACTATAAATTTTGAGTTCTATCACTTTCTTTTATGTCTCCTGCCACTAAAATGTAAGCTCCATGGAGACAAGGAAAAATAAGACCAAAGTGTCTCCAGACAGGCTTGACGTCTTTTTTTTTTTTTTTTTGCCAATTTCATTCACGACTATACCTGAAGT
>NW_022636565.1:0-1497 GCF_010015895.1 Lontra canadensis | reverse complement strand
GATATAAGGATTGCCACTCCTGCTTTCTTCTGATGTCCATTATCATGCTAAATTGTTTTCCACCCCTCACTTTAAATCTGGAGGTGTCTTTAGGTTTAAAATGAGTTTCTTGTAGGCAACATATAGATGGGTTTTGTTTTTTTTATCCATTCTGATACCCTGTGTCTTTTGATTGGGGCATTTAGACCATTAACATTCAGGCTAACTATTGAGTGATGAATTTAGTGCCATTGTATTGCCTATAAGGTGACTGTTACTGTATATTGTCTCTGTTCCTTTCTGATCTACTACTTTTAGGCTCTTTCTTTGCTTAGAGGACCCCTTTCAATATTTCCTGTAGAGCTGGTTTGGTGTTTCCAAATTCTTTCAGTTTTTGTTTGTACTGGAAGCTTTTAATCTCTCCTTCTATTTTCAATGATAGCCTAGCTGGATATAGTATTCTTGGCTGCATGTTTTTCTCATTTAGTGCTCTGAATATATCATGCGAGTTCTTTCTGGACGGCCAGGTCTCTGTGGATAAGTCTGCTGCCAATCTAATATTGCAACCATTGTATGTTACAGACTTCCCGTGAGCAACCAGTCTGCGCAGATTGCCACCCAGGGCGTCGCACGCTGCTGCAGGGACAAGGCTGCATCTCCTGATGTCGGCGAGGCAGTGTGAGCCCAGGGCGTGAACCTGGGCCCCGGGAAAGCAAGACCCAAGAGGAACCACTCTCCCGCAACTCTTCTCCCTTACGCGAGAGAGCGAACACCCAAAGCCTTGCTGGGGAAGAAGCAGCGAAGTGTGGTTCGCACCAAGCGGGAAAACCTCTGGGAAAGCTCAGCATTTGCTGAGAAATAAGAGTCGTGTCTTTTTCCTGCTTCTGCTTGCCTGAGCCAAGTGCTCCGCAGTGCGGTGGGAGAAACCAACCCAGAGTGAAACCCTCTTTGCCTGGACATCTTCTCTGCCCAAGAGAGAAGTGTGGTGGCTCCTGTGGTAACAGCCTTAAGGAAAGGGACACGCGACTCACCTCGGTCCACAGGAGCTTGTCTGTGGAGAGCTTGGCACGCCGCCCTGGGAGAACAGAGGAGCCGTTGGCATTGCTGTCGGGAATCTGACGCGAAGCAGGAGAGCCTGCCCTCTGAGGAACAGCGGGCCGCTGGCAAAACAAGTGTCACCCTCTCCTATGCGGAGAGACAGAAGCCTGGCTGCTCAGGAATCAGCAGGGGACGACTAGGGCAGGGGCGTGAGCTCCATTCTGAGAAAGGAGTCTGGGCAGAGTTCAGGCCTGTCCTGTGCTTCTAGGCCCGAGGTGACAGCAGCTCCTGGGCCACCTGTCCCTGGGGCAGCCTTTGCGTGTGCACCAGGTGCCTGACCCTGTACTCGCAGAAACAGCTCCCTGGAGGAACGGGCAGTCGGCTACCGACTTCCTCCAGGATGGAGCAGTGTTTGCGGTGGCAGCGGTGGCCGGGTTAGGAATGGGGACAGCCCCCCACAGGGTCACTTTCCCAGGGCGC
>NW_022636564.1:0-1497 GCF_010015895.1 Lontra canadensis | reverse complement strand
ACTTCAGGTATAGTCGTGAATGAAATTGGCAAAAAAAAAAAAAAAAAGACGTCAAGCCTGTCTGGAGACACTTTGGTCTTATTTTTCCTTGTCTCCATGGAGCTTACATTTTAGTGGCAGGAGACATAAAAGAAAGTGATAGAACTCAAAATTTATAGTATAGATATATCATTAAGTGCTCTGGCAAAAAATGAAGCAGGAAACGAGGACAAAAGTAGAATTTTATACAGCAAGGTTAGAGGAAGCCTTGCTGAAAATGTGACTTTTAAGAAAAGTTCTGAAGAAGCTCAGGGTTGCTGAGAATGTGACTTTTAAGAAAAGATGTGAAGAAGCTCAGGGTTATCTGGAGGGAGAATGTTCTCTGAAGAGGGACAGCACATGTAGAAACTTGAAGCTGGCATGTGTCGGGAGTGTGGGGAGTAAAGGAGCTCCTGCAGCGTGAAGAAGATGAGAGAAGGAGGAGAGGAAATCAGAGGTGTAGCATTCAGAGCTGTGGACAAGTGCAGTTTTTACTCAGGGCATGCTGGGAGCCATTGCAGGATTTTGAGCAGAAGAGTGACATGATCTGATTTGTGTTTTAACACTATCACTGTAGTGGGTTGAACAGTGGACACTAAATGATTTTCAAGTCTTAATCCCCAGTACTCGTGAATGAGAATTTATTTGAAAATAGATATTTATTTGCAGATATAATAAAGTTAAGGATCTCAAGATCATATCCTATTGGATTTAGGATGGGCCCTAAACCCAATGGCTGTTGTCCTTAATAAGTAAGGGGAATGGACACGGAAACACCCAGAGACATGGAGAAGAAGATAATGTGAAGACAGAAGCCAAGGTTGGAGGAATTCTACAAGACTAAGGGAGGCCAAAGATTGTCTGCAACGAGCAGAAGCTGGGAGAGAGGTGGGAACATAGAGATTCTCCCTCAGGAGGCTGCAGAAGTCAGCGCCTCTGCTGACAGCTGGATTTTAGACCTCTGGCCTCCAGAATGGTGAGAGAGTAAATTTCCGTTTTAATCCACTTAGTGTGTGGTATTGTGTCACGGCAGCCCTAGCTATAAGTACAGTAACGTTGGCTTCGGTGTGGAGAACTGACTGGAGGGCAAGTAAAGGAAGCCCCTCGAGAGGTTACTGCACCAGTCCAGGTTCTCAGAACACAGTGGTGACAGAGCAGTGGTGAGACACAGCTGAGTCTTGGAAGTATTTTAAAGGTAGAGCCGAGTGGCAAGTTGAGAGAAAGCAGTTTGGTAGAAAGGTGTGTGGAGGCTAAGCAGCTAAAGGGGCAGACTGTGCTCGTTCTTAAGTTCAGGTTTCTAGGCTCATGTCTCTCTGCAGACTAGCCTTCCGCTTTGCCAGTTTGCTCCACATTAAGCTCTGCTGACAGGAGGCGCTAGGAGGGTTTGCAACCTGGGGAAGGAGCGGAGACATGTTCCATCATGAGGACTTCCTGTTTCTCTTAGCAACGCTGCCACAGTAGCTGGTTCCAATTTCCTCA
>NW_022636563.1:0-1498 GCF_010015895.1 Lontra canadensis | reverse complement strand
CATTCTGAACATGGTCGTTTCGTTGCAAAGGCAGGTTTGGTGGGTGCGCACGACTTGGGGGAGGGGCAGAGTGAGAATCTCCGAGGAGAACCTCACAGAGCATGCAGAAGGACAAGGACGTTCCATCCCACCACCTATGAAACCATGACCTCAGATGCAACCAAGAGTCAGATACTTAAAGCACAGCATTCACCAGGTGCTCCTATCTTTTTCTTTTTTTTCTCTAGCTAGAGGGATCTTAGAATCGTGCCATGTCCATGTCAATGAGACATATGCTCCCTTGAAAGAGGAGACTCCCACAGACTTCTCATAACTCTGGTTATGTTGCAGTGCGAGGCCCACACAGGGCCCCTCCCATTTGGGTTTCAGAACACCTGGCACATCCAGAAACCACAGATGAATGAAGAGGCTCGGCCGGAAACATTGGTGTACAGGCCAAATGAGTGGTTTTGATGCGATGTGGCCTCATTCGTGGGGCAAGGGGAAACAAACTTAGATGTCTCCTTCCCTGGTTGAATTTTCTGTTTGGTTCCCTTTCTGTGCAGATCCCCATAAAAGGCACTTCTGTAACCTTCCATATTTCAAACTGTGTCTTGGCTCACATTCAGGGGTCATGGAGCTCTCACTCTCACAGAATCATCCCAGATTTTGATGTATCCTCACTTTTGTTCTGAGGTCAGACACCGTATTTTGTGTCTGATATTGCCCCACCGAATGATGGTCTTCCAACCCAGGGCAGGCTCTCTGTAAGGTCCAGTGCTTAGTGCACCAATGTTTAGCCATACACATGCCCTCTCTCAATGACTGCACTGTATAGAACACATAGCAAGGCACACCCCATGGGCCCAACAAAGCCCTGGTACACTGACGCATTCCATCACAGGCCACAGCAACAAATGCACACACAAACCATCCACAACCCATCACCTGCTGGCACTGCAGAGAGATCACACACAGCCCACATACAACCTACACCCATAGGCTACAAAGATAACACACCCATACAGGCATACAGCCTACACACACCACTCCCTCAGACAAAACAGATATAGACACGGCCTTCACTCGTCAACAGAAAACTTACAGAAGACACATACACCACACACAGCAAACCTACACCACACACACACGAATCCATATAACCACCCCTTCACCACACACAGCGCCCTGATGGAACCTACACCGCACAAGGGCCACACCCAAGACTCTCATAGGACAAACAGAGCACAAGCCTAGCAAAAAAACATAGAAAACAATCCCCAAGTTCAAGACACTCACAAAAACACATACACACACACACACACACACACGCGCGTGCGCTTCCATGCGCACGTGCACACACACAATGCGTGCAAAACACACAATGGACGCCACACACCCATCCAAAACCAGGCACTGCAGACATACACCATTCACACCCATTTCATCGACCTCCAATGCAACAAGTCACCCCCAAAACACCCCCTATGATCTACACATATAGATCACTTCCATGGAA
>NW_022636562.1:0-1498 GCF_010015895.1 Lontra canadensis | reverse complement strand
TAGCTTATATGGTAGTTCTATTTTTAACTTTTTGAGGAACCTCCATATTGTTTTCCACAGTGGCTGCAACAGTTTGCATTCTCACTAACAGTGCAGGAGGATTACCTTTTTCCATGTATTTGCCAAAGCCTGTTGTTTCTTGTATTATTGATTTTAGCTATTCTGACAGGTGTGATGTAATATTACATTTCAATTTTAATTTATATTTCTCTGATGATCCCTGATGATATTAAGTATCTTTTCATGTGTCTGTTGGCCATCTTTAGATGTCTTCTTTGGAAAAATGTCTATTCATGTCATCAGCGCATTTTTAAGTTGGGTTATTCAGTTTTGGTGTATTGAGTTTTATAAATTCTTTATATATTTTGTATACTAACCCTTTATCAGATATGTCATTTGCTAATATTCTATTCCATTCCATAGGCTGCCTTTTAGTTTTATTGTTTCCTTCATTGTTCAGAAATATTTTTGTTTTGTTGTAGTCTGAATAGTTTATTTTTGCTGGTTTCCCTTGCCTGAGGAGGCATATCTAGTAAGAAGTTGCTATGGCCAACATCAAAGAGGTTATTGACTGTGCTATTTTCTAGGATTTTTATGGATTAATGACTTACATTTAGGTCTTTCATCCATCTTGAATATATTTTTGTGGATGGTGTAGAAAAGAAGTCCAGTTTCATTCTTTTGCATGATGCTAACCAGTTTTCCCAACACCATCTTTTTTTCCCACCGTGTATTTTTTCCTGCTTCATTGAAGATTAACTGACAGTATAGTTGTGGGTTCCTTCTGGATTTTTTATTCTGTTATATTAGTCTATTTGTATATTTTGTGCCAGTACCATGCTGTTTTGATCACCACAGCTTTGTAATAATACTGGAAGTCTGGAATTCTGATGCTTCCTGCTTTGCTTTACTTTTTCAATGTTTCTGAGGCTATTTAGGGTCTTCTGTTTTTCCATGCATATGTTAGCATTGTTTGTTCTATCCCTGTGAAAAATGCTCATAGTATTTTGATAGGGACTGCACTAAATGCATAGATTTCTTTGGGAAGCATGGACATTTAACATTTTTTTCCTTTTAAATCTGTGAGCATGAAATGTCTTTCAATTTCCTTGTGTCATCTTCAGTTTCTTTCATCAGTATGTTATAGTTTCTAAGGACAAGTTTTCACCTCTTTGGTTAGGTTGATTCCTAGGTATCTTCTTGCTTTTGGTGTAATTGTAAATAGGATAGATCCCTCAATTCATATTAATTATTTCTTATGGGTCATCACATGTAAAGCACCAGTATTTGTTGAGTGACCAGAAATAATTATATTATATATTATCATTATTATTATTATTATTATTATTATTTTCATTGTTGTTAAGGTGATAACTTGCACCAAATATGTTTTAATGTCAATGTGCATTCAAAATGGTCAATCTCATTGTTATAACTAAGATGTTTTTAGGGTCAAACAAATGGATTCTGTTTCTTTACTAAATACACCTAAGATGCC
>NW_022636561.1:0-1501 GCF_010015895.1 Lontra canadensis | reverse complement strand
AAATAAATAAAATCATGAATGAAAGAGGAGAGATCACAACTAACACCAAAGAAATACAGACAATTATAAGAACATATTATGAGCAACTCTATGCCAACAAATTTGACAATCTGGAAGAAATGGATGCATTCCTAGAGACATATAAACTACCACAACTGAACCAGGAAGAAATAGAAAGCCTGAACAGACCCATAACCAGTAAGGAGATTGAAACAGTCATCAAAAATCTCCAAACAAACAAAAGCCCAGGGCCAGACGGCCTCCCAGGGGAATTCTACCAAACATTTAAAGAAGAACTAATTCCTATTCTCCTGAAACTGTTCCAAAAAATAGAAATGGAAGGAAAACTTCCAAACTCATTTTATGAGGCCAGCATCACCTTGATCCCAAAACCAGACAAGGATCCCATCAAAAAAGAGAACTACAGACCAATATCCTTGATGAACACAGATGCAAAAATTCTCACCAAAATACTAGCCAATAGGATTCAACAGTACATTAAAAGGATTATTCACCACGACCAAGTGGGATTTATTCCAGGGCTGCAAGGTTGGTTCAACATCCGCAAATCAATCAATGTGATAAAACACATTAATAAAAGAAAGAACAGGAACCATATGATACTCTCAATAGATGCTGAAAAAGCATTTGACAAAGTACAGCATCCCTTCCTGATCAAAACTCTTCAAACTGTAGGGATAGAGGGCACATACCTCAATATTATCAAAGCCATCTATGAAAAACCCATCGCAAATATCATTCTCAATGGAGAAAAACTGAAAGCTTTTCTGCTAAGGTCAGGAACACGGCAGGGATGTCCGTTATCACCACTGCTATTCAACATAGTACTAGAAGTCCTAGCCTCAGCAATCAGACAACAAAAAGAAATTAAAGGCATCCAAATCGGCAAAGAAGAAGTCAAACTATCACTCTTCGCAGATGATATGATACTCTATGTGGAAAACCCAAAAGACTCCACTCCAAAACTGCTAGAACTTGTACAGGAATTCAGTAAAGTGTCAGGATATAAAATCAATGCACAGAAATCAGTCGCATTTCTCTACACCAACAACAAGACAGAAGAAAGAGAAATTAAGGAGTCCATCCCATTTACAATTGCACCCTAAACTATAAGATACCTAGGAATAAACCTAACCAAAGAGACTAAGAATCTATACACAGAAAACTATAAAGTACTCATGAAAGAAATTGAGGAAAGAAATGTTCCATGCTCCTGGATTGGAAGAATAAATATTGTGAAAATGTCTATGCTACCTAAAGCAATCTACACATTTAATGCAATTCCTATCAAAGTACCATCCATTTTTTTCAAAGAAATGGAACAAATAATCCTAAAATTTATATGGAACCAGAAAAGACCGCGAATAGCCAAAGGAATATTGAAAAAGAAAGCCAGAGTTGGTGGCATCACAATTCCGGACTTCAAGCTCTATTACAAAGCTGTCATCATCAAGACAGCATGGTACTGGCACAAAAACAG
>NW_022636560.1:0-1501 GCF_010015895.1 Lontra canadensis | reverse complement strand
GCTACTCAGTGTGCTAGTAGATTCAAAAGGGAGAGAGGACACCCATACATTAATGGCCAGGACCAGGAGAACATCCTTGGACAGAGGATATGCATAGGGAAACATTTTATTTTTCTTTGAGGTTTTGGACCTTAAAGCCATTGTAGTCTCTAGGAGAATTTGGCGACTGGGAATGTCATGAAGGATTTGCTCAGATGAGGCAGGTCAGTGGTATGAATGATGCCACTTTCCTATGCTACCTATTCCCCACATGTCACTCTTAGATAGGAAGGGTCATATGAAAGCTTCCCAAGTAAAAGGTGATGTCCTAATTATAGGTTTTTTCCAAGGAGTCTTGCAATGCATTGCTATCTTTAGTTTACAGAGAGTCAAGGCTGGGAAACATCTGAGAATGGCGTGGGGTGGGCATCCAAGACCCCATAACAGTTGTGCCTATGGCCCAGAATATTTGATGCCACCAATTTTGAAAACATGAAAATCTGAGCTTATAAGACAATTCAGAGACCTTACTTTAATCAATAAGAAAATTATAGTATTTTATTTTGGTGATAGTTATATATGGTAAGGCAGGGAAATAACTTTTTAAACAGATATCAAACAGTTAAATTAATGATAGATTCTAGTCCAAAAAGTCTACTGGCTTTGAGGAGGAGGTCATAACGGGCTCGGATTGTCAGAATTGCTAAAATTAACAACTCACTGAACACAGATGTTGGTGAAGATGCGGAGAATGGGGAACCCTCCTTACACTGTTGGTGGGAATGCAAGCATTCCAGAAAACAGGATGGAGGCTCCTCAGAAGTTGAAAATAGATCCACACTACAACAGCAGTTGCACTACTAGATATTTAGTCAAAGGATACAAACATAGTGATTTGAAGGAGCACATGCCCCCCGATGTTTATAGGGGATAGCAATGTCCACAATTGCTAAAATACAGAAGAGAGACCAGATTTCTATCAACAGATGGATGGATAAGGAGGTTGTAGCACATGCACACACATGCGCACACACACTGGAATATTACTCAGCCATCCAAAAGAATGGAATCTTGCCATTTGCAATGATATGGATAGAACTAGAGAGTATGCTAAGTGAAATAAGTCAGTCAGAGAAAGACAAATACCACATGCTCTCACACATATGTGGAATTTAAGAAACAAAACAGATGAACATAGGGGAAGGGAAGGAAAAATAAAATAAGAAGAAAACAAAGAAGGAAGTAAACCATAAGAGCCTTTTAACAATAGGGAACAAACTGAGAGCTGCTGGAGGGGAGATGGGTGCAAAGGTGCAGTAACTGGGTGATGGGCATTAAGAAGGGCACTTGAAGTAATAAGCACTGGCTGTTATATACAACTGATGAATCACTGAATTCAACTTCTGAAACTAATAATACAGTATATTTTAATTAAATTGGATTTAAATTAAAAAGAGACAAATATTTCTGCTTTTTGAAGTTAAATTTGTGAGACTAATACATGTAAAAGTAAGTGAATTCT
>NW_022636559.1:0-1502 GCF_010015895.1 Lontra canadensis | reverse complement strand
ACCATTAGCCACATCTTGCATGGGTGTGCTACGTACCTTCAAAAGAACAAAATGACCTCACCACATTTGGGGAACTCAAGTACCCAGTACATTCCACGTGTTTACCATTCTACAAATTGGGCCAATGCATTCAGTGACGTCTTCTCATTCTGGAAACAGACAGAAATCTGTGCACTAATGTCTCACACAGCTTGGTTCCCTATAGCCACATACAGGCACAGTCCCCAAATCCATCATGGGAGGAAAGGACACATTAAATGGCATCTATACACATCATGGTGTGCAATTCAGGCATAATAAGAAACAAAGGTTTCCAATATTTTAGGAAATAGATGGACCCTGGAAACCTAACACACAATTTGAAAGCAAGCACACAAGGAAAGAGGTACATTACACGATCCAAGTCTTTGAGGACAGTAGAGTAGGGACATTCGTAGACCCAGAAAGTGGAAGGGATGGTGCAGGGAGGAAAGGGGGAGGGCCGCTCATGTCATCACGGGTACAGAGGTTCCATGAGATAGGATAGCAATGTTTTCCCCATAGATGGCAGTGCTATCTACAAAGCATCAGGGATGTGAGCAGTGTCACTGAACGTACACGTACTAATGAATACAACCATCCACAGTACTTAGATTCCATCACCGAAAAACTCACTACTCCAAGGCAATAGAGGACAGATAGGGTCACAGCCGAGGTGCAGGGAAGACAGCTGAACAGGCCCTATGACCAGGTGAAGTAGTGACAAGCTAGCTTGGCTTCACAGTGGGCATGAGGGCTCAGGGGACTGCGCCCTGAAACCCAGTGTGCCTTGAGTGTTTCCCAGACGGACATTGATGAGTTCCCACTGATGACATGCCCTCTGTTTGAAAGTCAAGGCCCTGTTTCCCTTTTCCATCCTGCGCCCCTCCTCTGTGTTTCTATGTACACCAAGGATGTGGGCCCAGCAGCACGTCAGGCCTTGCTTGGTCACTCTTCACATCCATTCACTCTGCCCCTCATCCACATCCAGCAGACTTAACTCCCCTAGTCATTCCTGAGTAGTGCAGCCAATGTCCTGACAGCTCCTCTGTGTTCCCCTAGACCCTGAAGAGGGTCAGTCCAAGGGCCTTCCCAGGAGCTGGACAGAGGAAGGCGGCCCAACTTTTTTTTTTTCTGATATTTTTTAATAAATTTTAGTTTTTATAAACATATATGTATTTTTTCCCCAGGGGTACAGGTCTGTGAATCACCAGGTTTACACACTTCACCGCACTCATCACAGCACATACCCTCCCCAATGTCCATAATAACCCCACCCCAACGCCCCTCCCCCAAGCAACCCTCAGTTTGTTTTGTGAGATTAAGAGTCACTTATGGTTTATCTCCCTCCCAATCCCATCGTGCTTCATTTACTCTTCTCCTACCCCCTTAACCACCCCATGTTGCATCTCCTCTCCCTCATATCAGGGAGTTCATATGATAGTTGTCTTTCTCCGATTGACTTATTTTACTAAGCATGATAC
>NW_022636558.1:0-1503 GCF_010015895.1 Lontra canadensis | reverse complement strand
CTCTATTTTTAATTTCTTGAGGAATCTCCACACTGTCTTCCCTATGACCCTGCAATTGCACTACTGGGTATTTACCCCAAAGATACAGATGTAGTGAAAAGAAGGGTCATCTGTACACCAATGTTTATAACAGCAATGGCCACGGTCGCCAAACTGTGGAAAGAACCAAGATGCCCTTCAATGGACGAATGGATAAGGAAGATGTGGTCCATATACACTATGGAGTATTATGCCTCCATCAGAAAGGATGAATACCCAACTTTTGTAGCAACATGGACAGGACTGGAAGAGATGATGCTGAATGAAATAAGTCAAGCAGAGAGAGTCAATTATCATATGGTTTCACTTATTTGTGGAGCATAACAAATAGCATGGAGGACAAGGGGAGATGGAGAGGAGAAGGGAGTTGGGGGAAATTGGAAGGGGAGGTGAACCATGAGAGACTATGGACTCTGAAAAACAATCTTAGGGGTCTAAAGGGGCGGGGGGTGGGAGGTTGGGGGAACCAGGTGGTGGATATTAGCGAGGGCATGGATTGCATGGAGCACTGAGTGTTGTACAAAATCAATGAATACTGTTATCCTGAAAAGAAATAATAAAAAAAATTAAACAGAAGGTAATGATGGAGAAGATTACTAGAGTCCATCTTGCAAGAAGTACTTTATTTTAAAAGGTAGAATAATATCCAGTTTAACAAAGGTTTCATTGGACATATAAGCTGTAGAAGCAGATAAAGTATTGTAGATAAGTTAAAAACAACCTCCAGAGGATCAGTACCAGAGTTTGAAGCTCCCTTCCTCAAACACACCACATTTACCTGCCTGATGGCTCTGGTGTAGTTGGATAATCCTTCTGTGTCTGTCTTCCTTCATTTGTAAAATTCGACTGAAGCATACCCACATCACAGGAGCAATATATAGAGTAAAAGACTTAGTGAACACAGAACACTGTCTGTCCAATAGTTTTAAATGGTATATTAGGCATACTTTGAAGTTTACTTTGCATAAATGGGAAAACCAGTGCTTTTAGTTCCTTTAGTAGTCACAGAAATGTGCATATATGCATAGTTAGTCAGAGTGAGTCCACTGTTACTTGCAGATTTCACCTGTACCTCTAAGTACAATTAAAAATGTTTAGGACAAGAATTTATAACATGTTTATAGGTGTGATGGGGGGAAGAGTTGTGACTAATCCATAAGTTTAAAACATACATTTTTCAAAAACGATTGAGTAGAGAAAAAGCAATCCAGTTTTACTTTAAGTGCTGAAGTGTATTACCCACTTTCAGAGTCCTAGCTCAAATTCTCTCTTCTGTGGTCCTGAGGCATGACTTCACCTCTCCTATTCTTTCTATATTCATCAGTCTCTCATGGTGTATATTGCATTATGCCTTATACCATGTTATTAATGGGCAAATCTCCTTTCCCTGAACCCCGTAGTGTGATAATATTCTAAGAAGAGGGGTTCTGCTTTTTGTATTTTTCTCTGCTTTGTAAATATTTT
>NW_022636557.1:0-1504 GCF_010015895.1 Lontra canadensis | reverse complement strand
AATGAGAAAATACAAAAAGAAACAAACACATGCAATACAGTTCAATACTCATTGTTATTTAGAGTAACCTTCATGGGTAAAGTAGATAGATCAATAAAATGGTGACCCACCATCAAGACTGGAACCTGGGTTATTTATTTCTAGGGACTAACAGTGATGAAATAGATGGCTGAGGAATGGAGGACAGAAGAAAAGGAAAGCTAAAAGAATAAATAATCCATTCTTGATACACACGCTAGGGTAAAAATGTTATATCATTAAGTGAGAATATAATAAAATATGAGGAGAAATCAGCACTCAATGCCAGCAATTCTCTTTACCATTTGTCCTGGTCCAATGTAAGTTCATTTGTATGGGTTATTTGGTTCAGCCAGAAAAGTACACATTGATGTTCATGGAACAGATTTTCCATCATACACAAATCAATATATAAAAAATTCCCTTGGGATACCTGGGTGGTTCAGTGGGTTGGGCCTCTGCTTTCGGCTCAGGTCATGATCTCAGGGTCCTGGGATCGAGCTCCATGTAGGGCTCTCTGCTCAATAGGGAGCCTGCTTTCCCCTCTCTCTCTGCCTACTTGTGATCTCTCTGTTAAATAAATAAATAAAATCTTTTAAAAAATGTCCTTTATACATGTTAAACGTAAGGAGATCAATTTTTATAGAACCTATCAGATACAAAATAATAATAATAATAATAATAATAGTCAATTTATCAAGATATTATTTTGTGTTTTAAGTTTATTGTATCATTGCATCTCCCAATAGTGCATCCTGTGAGTTAAGTAATGCTGGTCCTCTAGAAGTTAAAAAGATTTGCCCAAAGAGCTACTAAATAAGAATAAGGAAAAGAACTGTGTGCCTTCTATGAGTGAAAGTAGCTGGCTTTTATGGTTTTACAGCAAACTGATGAACCAGATGGGCCCTGCCTGCAGCAGGTTCCCAGCCCTGTTCCCTCTTTTGAGAGCAGGAACCCAGTCTCCTCTCTGAGGCCGAAGCAATTCTAAGCGGCTTTTCCTGTGCTGCTGGTACAGAGCGAGGCCACATTTCTGTCTCCTGTGTCATCAGCATTGGGGGCGGGGGGCTGGGGGCCATCACAGCAGAGTTCCGGCTCATGGGATGTGGAGGAATGATGAGTTCACACCCCAGACCTGGCCTGTGAAACCTCCCGTGGGAGCACTTTCTCTCTCTCTCCTATTGGAGAGATGCAGAAGACCCACCAGAGGAGCCCAGTGCTGGGAAATGCCAGGGAAGGATCTGGAAGGAGCTGTTGAAGTGAGAAAGATCTGGGTAGGAATCCCAACTCAGCCATTTACATTTCTGTGAGCCTGAGCAAGTCACTTACCTCTCTGAGCTCATGCATAAGCAGGGAATAGTAACAGTGTCTTCCTTGTGGGAATGTGGGCGCTTCCTTGATTCAGGACGACTCTGCAGGAACATCTGAGCCCCAGAGCTCCTTGTAATATTGGCTGTGATCGCTGCATCATGGTGCAACTTCTCTCTGC
>NW_022636556.1:0-1505 GCF_010015895.1 Lontra canadensis | reverse complement strand
AGGGGTCCTCTAAGCAAAGAGAGAGCCTAAAAGTAGTAGATCAGAAAAGAACAAAGACAATATACAGTAACAGTCACCTTACAGGCAATACAATGGCACTAAACTCATATCTCTCAATAGTTACCCTGAATGTTAATGGGCTAAATGCCCCAATGAAAAGACACAAGGTATAAGAATGGATAAAAAAACAAAACCCATCTATATGCTGCCTACAAGAAACTCATTTTAAACCCAGAGACACCTCCAGATTTAAAGTGAGGTGGTGGAAAACAACTTACCATGCTAATGGACATCTGAAGAAAGCAGGAGTGGCAATCCTTATATCAGATCAATTAGATTTTAAGCCAAAGACTATAATAAGAGATGAGGAAGGACACTATATCATACTCAAAGGATCTGTCCAACAAGAAGATCTAACAATTGTAAATATCTATGCCCCTAACATGGGAGCAGCCAACTATATAAACCAATAACAAAGTCAAAGAAACACATTGACAATAATACAGTAATAGTAGGGGACTTTAACACTCCCCTCACTGAAATGGACAGATAATCCAAGCAAAAAATTAACAAGGAAATAAAGGCCTTGAATGACACACTGGACCAGATGGACATCACAGATATATTCAGAACATTTCATCCCAAAGCAACAGAATACACATTCTTCTTTAGTGCACATGGAACATTCTCCAGAATAGATCACATCCTGGGTCGTAAATCAGGTCTCAACTGGTATCAAAAGATTGGGATCATTCCCTGCATATTTTCAGACCACAATGCTCTGAAGCTAGAACTCAATCACAAGAGGAAATTTGGAAAGAACCCAAATACATGGAGACTAAACAGCATCCTTCTAAAGAATGAATGGGTCAACCAGGAAATTAAAGAATAATTGAAAAAATTCATGGAAACAAATGATAATGAAAACACAACGGTTCAAAATCTGTGGGACACAACAAAGGCAGTCCTGAGAGGAAAATATATAGCGGTACAAGCCTTTCTCAAGAAACAAGAAAGGCCTCAGGTACACAACCTAACCCTACACCTAAAGGAGCTGGAGAAAGAACAAGAAAGAAACCCTAAACCCAGCAGGAGAAGAGAAATCATAAAGATCAGAGCAGAAATCAATGAAATAGAAACCAAAAAAACAAAGAACAAATCAACGAAACTAGGAGCTAGTTCTTTGAAAGAATTAATAAGATTGATAAACCCCTGGCCAGACTTATCAAAAAGAAAAGAGAAAGGACCCAAATAAATAAAATCATGAATGAAAGAGGAGAGATCACAACTAACACCAAAGAAATACAGACAATTATAAGAACATACTATGAGCAACTCTACGCTAACCAATTTGACAATCTGGAAGAAACGGATGCATTCCTAGAGACATATAAACTACCACAACTGAACCAGGAAGAAATAGAAAGCCTGAACAGACCCATAACCAGTAAGGAGATTGAAACAGTCATCAAAAATCTCCAAACAAACAAAAGCCCAGGGCCAGA
>NW_022636555.1:0-1505 GCF_010015895.1 Lontra canadensis | reverse complement strand
GGGTGCGGGATGGAGAAGGGCGCGCTCGGCAGAGGAGACCCCGAGTCCAGCGGGACGACTCCCACGGGGTGGCTAAAGGAACGTCAGGTGGCTCAGGTCACAGGACAGTCCCTGTGCCGCGTGTGCGGGGGAGATGCCGACCTGGGCCCTGGAGGTGGGGCAGGGGAGCAGTCTGCAGGGGTGGGAGAGTGTGGGAGAGCAGAGGTGGTCCACAGGGCGACAAGAGTGACAAAGGACAGGTGATGGGGCCTGGCAGGGAGGGCGGGAGAGGCTGGTGAGAGGATCGGGGAGTGAGAGGGCGGCACAGAGCCCAGAAGGAGTGGATGTGGAGAGACCAGGAGCCGGGTCCCCCAAGTGGGGAACAAGGGTCTGAGGAAGCCCTTAGAAGACGTGGGAGGATGAGGTGGTTGAGGTAGAGGCTCATTTGAAGGGCGAGTCAACCCTGTCTATGAAGGGCATATGGAGACAAGGAGAAGTCAGACGTCCAGAGAAGCACCCACTGTCTCCAGGATGATAGCCACAGAGGGTAGAGTATGTGGGGTGGACTGGGGAGCAGATGGGTTTGGGACATCAGGCTGGGGACCAAAGCCTGGCTGCAGAAGAGCACGAGGGCCGGTCAGAAGAGAGCAGACGTGAAGAAGAGACCACTGAGTCCATGGGAGGACCAGAAGGTGCTCGGGGAAGTGGGACAGGATGCTGAGGACGAAGCAGAGCGTTTCTGGAAGACAAAAGTAGGCGAGGAAGCAGAGGACAGACTGTACGAGGTGCTTCTGCATCCAGTAGGGAGAGACAGCCCTGCAGGAGGAGGAGAATGCAGGCTGGGTCAGGGTGTCCATGAGCAGAGAAAGGGCAGGGAACCTCATGAGTGTGCAAGGGTGAAAAGTGGTGAAAAGTGGTGAAAAGAGGGAGGCAGCCTGGAAGCTTCTGTCGGGGACATCAGCATGTCTTAGGTAGGGAGAGGACTGGTATGTGCGGTGTTCAGGCCCGATGACGGGCAGAATGGAGATTCCACAGGGTGGACATTTGGAGACGGGGCCCCCAGAGCAGGAGGAGAAGGGGACCATGATATGGGTAAACAGAGAAGTGGGGCAGCACAGCACATAACGACAGATCCGGCCCAGAGACCTCTAGCAGGTCCCTTCAGGGACTCGGATAGACTCACGTGGTTGGAGTCCACTGCGTGGGTCGAAAAGATACACAGAGTGGAGGAGTGGGTGGCAACCGAGGCAGAAGGGACAGTGTGCAGCAGCCACGGAATCCGTGGCTGCTGCCTCAGGGGGCTGAAGGGCTGCAGGGCCGGCCTGGGGCAGGGACTGTACAGGGAGGGTACGAAGGAACTTCAAAGCAGTGTGGTGCCACAGGTTTGGTCCAGGAACATGATACCGGCAGCATAGGGGCCCAGGGGGAGAGCAAGGGGTGGGGGGTAAGGTCTGGGGACACTTGTTTTAAAGGCTTCATTGGGTGGACAACTGAGGTGGCAAGGCTTCCCGGGATGGAGAGAGACA
>NW_022636554.1:0-1505 GCF_010015895.1 Lontra canadensis | reverse complement strand
GTTTTTCTTTATAAATTTTAGAACTGGTTGGTTTATATCTGGGGGGGGGAAATCCTGTTTGGATTTTGATAGGAACTGCATTCAATCTACAGAATAATTTGGAGAGAATTAGCATCTTTAATGAGTTACTGATTAATGAACATGATAAGGCTCATCTATTTCTTTTATCACATTTTTTAAAGTTTTCAGCATATAGAACTTATGCATGTTTTATTTATATATACATATATATGTGTATATATATATGTGTGTGTGTGTACATACACACATTCAGTTTTTTTTTAAGATTTTATTTATTTATTTGACAGAGAGAAATCACAAGTAGGCAGAGAGGCAGGCAGAGAGAGAGAGAGGGAAGCAGGCTCCCTGCTGAGCAAAGAGCCTGATGTGGGGCTCGATCCTAGGATCCTGAGATCATGACCTGAGCTGAAGGCAGAGGCTTAACCCATTAAGCCACCCAGGTGCCCCACACATTCAGTTTTTTTAAAAGATTTATTTATTTTAGAGATAGATAGTAAGGGTAGGTGAGGGGCAGAGGAAGAGAGACAGCAGGCTACACACTGAGTACAGAGCCTGATGCAGGGCTCGATCCAATCACCCCAAGATCATGACCAAGAGGAAGCCTAGATTTTTACTATTATCCCACTGTAATATGATTCTTCTCCTCCCTTCAAGACAATTACAAAGGACCCAGTGGAAAAGCAAAACTTTCACCCCAGCCTGAAGGTGAGAAACCCTCCTCTGCTCCAAACCCACAGACACAAGGGTGTCTGTGGAGATCATGTGGAAACAATAAGAAGGTGCTCTTCCTAGCCAGGGTAATGCAACCAGAGGCCTCATGGGGATCCTGAACTTCCACCTCTGCATCTTTCCCCCAAGACACTGAAAGGAGACTAAGTGAGGAACCTGGATATCTTTTCCATCTTTCCCTTTACTGTACTATCAGGAGGTGTCTGCTAAACAAAAGACTGAAATAGAAGGCAGAGTCTCAGATCACAATACCCAAGCCCTTTAGGATACAGTCTCCTGACATATTAGTGGGTAAACAAACTGTAGTTCATCCATACCAGGGGATATAATCAGCAATACAAAGGAATGGACTATTGATACATGCAGCAACCTGGATGGATCTCAGGGCATTATGCTGAGGGGGAAAAAAAAAAAAGTTAACTTCTAAAGCCCACATATGATGGTAAATAGAAAATATCTTGAAGTCAAAGATAATAGAAACTACTCAAAATTGTTTGAGCAGTTAAAGCAATACACAGAGAAACCTACAGCCTAAAATGCATACTAAAGAGAAGAGTGGTTAAAAATTGATTAGCAGAGATTTTGTCTCAGGACCCTAGAAAAAGTTGAGCAAAATAAATCCACAAGAGAGTTGAGAAAAGAAACAAACATAGAGTAAGAAAAGGATAAACTGTATATGGTCACCTGTGTACCCAGCATTCTGTTTTTCCAAAACTTACACAGATGATTCTGATACATGTGAGACTTTGAGAACT
>NW_022636553.1:0-1505 GCF_010015895.1 Lontra canadensis | reverse complement strand
GGGTGCGGGATGGAGAAGGGCGCGCTCGGCAGAGGAGACCCCGAGTCCAGCGGGACGACTCCCACGGGGTGGCTAAAGGAACGTCAGGTGGCTCAGGTCACAGGACAGTCCCTGTGCCGCGTGTGCGGGGGAGATGCCGACCTGGGCCCTGGAGGTGGGGCAGGGGAGCAGTCTGCAGGGGTGGGAGAGTGTGGGAGAGCAGAGGTGGTCCACAGGGCGACAAGAGTGACAAAGGACAGGTGATGGGGCCTGGCAGGGAGGGCGGGAGAGGCTGGTGAGAGGATCGGGGAGTGAGAGGGCGGCACAGAGCCCAGAAGGAGTGGATGTGGAGAGACCAGGAGCCGGGTCCCCCAAGTGGGGAACAAGGGTCTGAGGAAGCCCTTAGAAGACGTGGGAGGATGAGGTGGTTGAGGTAGAGGCTCATTTGAAGGGCGAGTCAACCCTGTCTATGAAGGGCATATGGAGACAAGGAGAAGTCAGACGTCCAGAGAAGCACCCACTGTCTCCAGGATGATAGCCACAGAGGGTAGAGTATGTGGGGTGGACTGGGGAGCAGATGGGTTTGGGACATCAGGCTGGGGACCAAAGCCTGGCTGCAGAAGAGCACGAGGGCCGGTCAGAAGAGAGCAGACGTGAAGAAGAGACCACTGAGTCCATGGGAGGACCAGAAGGTGCTCGGGGAAGTGGGACAGGATGCTGAGGACGAAGCAGAGCGTTTCTGGAAGACAAAAGTAGGCGAGGAAGCAGAGGACAGACTGTACGAGGTGCTTCTGCATCCAGTAGGGAGAGACAGCCCTGCAGGAGGAGGAGAATGCAGGCTGGGTCAGGGTGTCCATGAGCAGAGAAAGGGCAGGGAACCTCATGAGTGTGCAAGGGTGAAAAGTGGTGAAAAGTGGTGAAAAGAGGGAGGCAGCCTGGAAGCTTCTGTCGGGGACATCAGCATGTCTTAGGTAGGGAGAGGACTGGTATGTGCGGTGTTCAGGCCCGATGACGGGCAGAATGGAGATTCCACAGGGTGGACATTTGGAGACGGGGCCCCCAGAGCAGGAGGAGAAGGGGACCATGATATGGGTAAACAGAGAAGTGGGGCAGCACAGCACATAACGACAGATCCGGCCCAGAGACCTCTAGCAGGTCCCTTCAGGGACTCGGATAGACTCACGTGGTTGGAGTCCACTGCGTGGGTCGAAAAGATACACAGAGTGGAGGAGTGGGTGGCAACCGAGGCAGAAGGGACAGTGTGCAGCAGCCACGGAATCCGTGGCTGCTGCCTCAGGGGGCTGAAGGGCTGCAGGGCCGGCCTGGGGCAGGGACTGTACAGGGAGGGTACGAAGGAACTTCAAAGCAGTGTGGTGCCACAGGTTTGGTCCAGGAACATGATACCGGCAGCATAGGGGCCCAGGGGGAGAGCAAGGGGTGGGGGGTAAGGTCTGGGGACACTTGTTTTAAAGGCTTCATTGGGTGGACAACTGAGGTGGCAAGGCTTCCCGGGATGGAGAGAGACA
>NW_022636552.1:0-1505 GCF_010015895.1 Lontra canadensis | reverse complement strand
AGGGGTCCTCTAAGCAAAGAGAGAGCCTAAAAGTAGTAGATCAGAAAAGAACAAAGACAATATACAGTAACAGTCACCTTACAGGCAATACAATGGCACTAAACTCATATCTCTCAATAGTTACCCTGAATGTTAATGGGCTAAATGCCCCAATGAAAAGACACAAGGTATAAGAATGGATAAAAAAACAAAACCCATCTATATGCTGCCTACAAGAAACTCATTTTAAACCCAGAGACACCTCCAGATTTAAAGTGAGGTGGTGGAAAACAACTTACCATGCTAATGGACATCTGAAGAAAGCAGGAGTGGCAATCCTTATATCAGATCAATTAGATTTTAAGCCAAAGACTATAATAAGAGATGAGGAAGGACACTATATCATACTCAAAGGATCTGTCCAACAAGAAGATCTAACAATTGTAAATATCTATGCCCCTAACATGGGAGCAGCCAACTATATAAACCAATAACAAAGTCAAAGAAACACATTGACAATAATACAGTAATAGTAGGGGACTTTAACACTCCCCTCACTGAAATGGACAGATAATCCAAGCAAAAAATTAACAAGGAAATAAAGGCCTTGAATGACACACTGGACCAGATGGACATCACAGATATATTCAGAACATTTCATCCCAAAGCAACAGAATACACATTCTTCTTTAGTGCACATGGAACATTCTCCAGAATAGATCACATCCTGGGTCGTAAATCAGGTCTCAACTGGTATCAAAAGATTGGGATCATTCCCTGCATATTTTCAGACCACAATGCTCTGAAGCTAGAACTCAATCACAAGAGGAAATTTGGAAAGAACCCAAATACATGGAGACTAAACAGCATCCTTCTAAAGAATGAATGGGTCAACCAGGAAATTAAAGAATAATTGAAAAAATTCATGGAAACAAATGATAATGAAAACACAACGGTTCAAAATCTGTGGGACACAACAAAGGCAGTCCTGAGAGGAAAATATATAGCGGTACAAGCCTTTCTCAAGAAACAAGAAAGGCCTCAGGTACACAACCTAACCCTACACCTAAAGGAGCTGGAGAAAGAACAAGAAAGAAACCCTAAACCCAGCAGGAGAAGAGAAATCATAAAGATCAGAGCAGAAATCAATGAAATAGAAACCAAAAAAACAAAGAACAAATCAACGAAACTAGGAGCTAGTTCTTTGAAAGAATTAATAAGATTGATAAACCCCTGGCCAGACTTATCAAAAAGAAAAGAGAAAGGACCCAAATAAATAAAATCATGAATGAAAGAGGAGAGATCACAACTAACACCAAAGAAATACAGACAATTATAAGAACATACTATGAGCAACTCTACGCTAACCAATTTGACAATCTGGAAGAAACGGATGCATTCCTAGAGACATATAAACTACCACAACTGAACCAGGAAGAAATAGAAAGCCTGAACAGACCCATAACCAGTAAGGAGATTGAAACAGTCATCAAAAATCTCCAAACAAACAAAAGCCCAGGGCCAGA
>NW_022636551.1:0-1505 GCF_010015895.1 Lontra canadensis | reverse complement strand
AGGGGTCCTCTAAGCAAAGAGAGAGCCTAAAAGTAGTAGATCAGAAAAGAACAAAGACAATATACAGTAACAGTCACCTTACAGGCAATACAATGGCACTAAACTCATATCTCTCAATAGTTACCCTGAATGTTAATGGGCTAAATGCCCCAATGAAAAGACACAAGGTATAAGAATGGATAAAAAAACAAAACCCATCTATATGCTGCCTACAAGAAACTCATTTTAAACCCAGAGACACCTCCAGATTTAAAGTGAGGTGGTGGAAAACAACTTACCATGCTAATGGACATCTGAAGAAAGCAGGAGTGGCAATCCTTATATCAGATCAATTAGATTTTAAGCCAAAGACTATAATAAGAGATGAGGAAGGACACTATATCATACTCAAAGGATCTGTCCAACAAGAAGATCTAACAATTGTAAATATCTATGCCCCTAACATGGGAGCAGCCAACTATATAAACCAATAACAAAGTCAAAGAAACACATTGACAATAATACAGTAATAGTAGGGGACTTTAACACTCCCCTCACTGAAATGGACAGATAATCCAAGCAAAAAATTAACAAGGAAATAAAGGCCTTGAATGACACACTGGACCAGATGGACATCACAGATATATTCAGAACATTTCATCCCAAAGCAACAGAATACACATTCTTCTTTAGTGCACATGGAACATTCTCCAGAATAGATCACATCCTGGGTCGTAAATCAGGTCTCAACTGGTATCAAAAGATTGGGATCATTCCCTGCATATTTTCAGACCACAATGCTCTGAAGCTAGAACTCAATCACAAGAGGAAATTTGGAAAGAACCCAAATACATGGAGACTAAACAGCATCCTTCTAAAGAATGAATGGGTCAACCAGGAAATTAAAGAATAATTGAAAAAATTCATGGAAACAAATGATAATGAAAACACAACGGTTCAAAATCTGTGGGACACAACAAAGGCAGTCCTGAGAGGAAAATATATAGCGGTACAAGCCTTTCTCAAGAAACAAGAAAGGCCTCAGGTACACAACCTAACCCTACACCTAAAGGAGCTGGAGAAAGAACAAGAAAGAAACCCTAAACCCAGCAGGAGAAGAGAAATCATAAAGATCAGAGCAGAAATCAATGAAATAGAAACCAAAAAAACAAAGAACAAATCAACGAAACTAGGAGCTAGTTCTTTGAAAGAATTAATAAGATTGATAAACCCCTGGCCAGACTTATCAAAAAGAAAAGAGAAAGGACCCAAATAAATAAAATCATGAATGAAAGAGGAGAGATCACAACTAACACCAAAGAAATACAGACAATTATAAGAACATACTATGAGCAACTCTACGCTAACCAATTTGACAATCTGGAAGAAACGGATGCATTCCTAGAGACATATAAACTACCACAACTGAACCAGGAAGAAATAGAAAGCCTGAACAGACCCATAACCAGTAAGGAGATTGAAACAGTCATCAAAAATCTCCAAACAAACAAAAGCCCAGGGCCAGA
>NW_022636550.1:0-1505 GCF_010015895.1 Lontra canadensis | reverse complement strand
GATGATGCAGCCCACGATGGACTGTGCCACCACCATGAACACAGCCATCAGGCAGTCCTCCATCACACAGCGCAGCCCGTAGCTGATGGTGGTCTGCGCCTTGATGGAGAAGAGGAAGCCAGCCATGAAGCCGTGCACCTGCATCATGCAGGGCTTGCAGCCATGGTCCTTGGCCAGCTCCAGGTCGCCATGAGCCATGGCGATGACCCAAAAGATGTCACCGAACAGGAGCCAGGAGGCGAGGAAGGCCAGCGAGAAGATGAGCAGCATGTAGCTCCAGCGGATGTCCACACAGGTGGTGAACATGTCGGCCAGGTAGTGCTGCGACTTCTCATCCATGTTGGCGAACTCGATGTTGCACTGGCCGTTCTTCTTGACAAAGTGGTTCCAGCACCAGCCCTGTGTGTGCACCTTGCCGTTGCCGAAGCCTTTGACCCCCAACATGGTGACCAGGTGCAGCCCGTCCTCCTCCAATGACAAGATGCTGTAGAGGTTGGCCTTGCCGGCCGAGGTCATCCCGGGGATGGGGGGGGCTGGCTTGCCCCCGGGCCGGCTCTATGAGGGGCGGCTCCTGCAACAGAGAAGACAGAGGGGCTGGCAGAACAGGCCACCCCGGCCCAGACTTCTGCCCCCACCCGGGGCCCTCGGCCATGGCGTGTGACCGTCTGCGCCCTAACTCACCCCCCACGGAACTCTCCATCTCCCCTCCTCAGCCAACCACCCACCCTCCTTCTCAGCTTGGAAAACAGACTTGGAGCTTCCCAGGAGCTCTGGCCAAAAGCATTGGCTTCATCATCAGCCCATCTGAGTGCCCCCCTACCAAAGGCTCCGCTTCCAAAGTGTATTTACGATCCTACCTCTTCTCCCACGGCCGTGGCCTGAGTCCCTGTCATCACCCACCCGGACCAGCACGGCGGCCGCCTTGCCAGCCTTTGTGCTCTGACCCCCACTCCGGTCCAGAGGCAGCGGGGGAGCCTGGCTGTCCTCTGCTCAAAGCCGGTCTCTGCTGGCACCTGCGAGGCCTGCGTGATTGGAGTCTGGAGCCCCTCAGCTCTCAGGTCCAGGCGCCTCCTCTCACCCGCCGCAGCTCCGAGGCTGTGCGCTGCTCCTCAGGACAGGCCCTCACACTCTCGGCCTGGACACCCTCTTGCTGCCTCACCTCCCTCAGTCCCCGGCCTCCATGCCCAGGAGCAGCTTCCTGAACCCATGGGGGACTGTAACCCCTCACCCAGGTCCTCACGGTAACCCCAAAGCACTGACTTCTGACACCGTAACAGTAGTAACCGTAACGGGAAGGACAGGCCTGGGGTCGCACTCACCCACCATCCCACTGTGAGACCACTGGCCTCCCGAGCGTGGTGAGTTTGCCGTGTAATTCACTGCTGTCTCACCCCCCGGGCTGCAAGCAGAGCCTGGCACCGAGGATGCCCTCCTGATGCTCAAGCCCTGTGCTCCACGGCACCCACTCTCAGCGCCCATATACCACAGCCTCCATCCGTAACTAG
>NW_022636549.1:0-1505 GCF_010015895.1 Lontra canadensis | reverse complement strand
AGGGGTCCTCTAAGCAAAGAGAGAGCCTAAAAGTAGTAGATCAGAAAAGAACAAAGACAATATACAGTAACAGTCACCTTACAGGCAATACAATGGCACTAAACTCATATCTCTCAATAGTTACCCTGAATGTTAATGGGCTAAATGCCCCAATGAAAAGACACAAGGTATAAGAATGGATAAAAAAACAAAACCCATCTATATGCTGCCTACAAGAAACTCATTTTAAACCCAGAGACACCTCCAGATTTAAAGTGAGGTGGTGGAAAACAACTTACCATGCTAATGGACATCTGAAGAAAGCAGGAGTGGCAATCCTTATATCAGATCAATTAGATTTTAAGCCAAAGACTATAATAAGAGATGAGGAAGGACACTATATCATACTCAAAGGATCTGTCCAACAAGAAGATCTAACAATTGTAAATATCTATGCCCCTAACATGGGAGCAGCCAACTATATAAACCAATAACAAAGTCAAAGAAACACATTGACAATAATACAGTAATAGTAGGGGACTTTAACACTCCCCTCACTGAAATGGACAGATAATCCAAGCAAAAAATTAACAAGGAAATAAAGGCCTTGAATGACACACTGGACCAGATGGACATCACAGATATATTCAGAACATTTCATCCCAAAGCAACAGAATACACATTCTTCTTTAGTGCACATGGAACATTCTCCAGAATAGATCACATCCTGGGTCGTAAATCAGGTCTCAACTGGTATCAAAAGATTGGGATCATTCCCTGCATATTTTCAGACCACAATGCTCTGAAGCTAGAACTCAATCACAAGAGGAAATTTGGAAAGAACCCAAATACATGGAGACTAAACAGCATCCTTCTAAAGAATGAATGGGTCAACCAGGAAATTAAAGAATAATTGAAAAAATTCATGGAAACAAATGATAATGAAAACACAACGGTTCAAAATCTGTGGGACACAACAAAGGCAGTCCTGAGAGGAAAATATATAGCGGTACAAGCCTTTCTCAAGAAACAAGAAAGGCCTCAGGTACACAACCTAACCCTACACCTAAAGGAGCTGGAGAAAGAACAAGAAAGAAACCCTAAACCCAGCAGGAGAAGAGAAATCATAAAGATCAGAGCAGAAATCAATGAAATAGAAACCAAAAAAACAAAGAACAAATCAACGAAACTAGGAGCTAGTTCTTTGAAAGAATTAATAAGATTGATAAACCCCTGGCCAGACTTATCAAAAAGAAAAGAGAAAGGACCCAAATAAATAAAATCATGAATGAAAGAGGAGAGATCACAACTAACACCAAAGAAATACAGACAATTATAAGAACATACTATGAGCAACTCTACGCTAACCAATTTGACAATCTGGAAGAAACGGATGCATTCCTAGAGACATATAAACTACCACAACTGAACCAGGAAGAAATAGAAAGCCTGAACAGACCCATAACCAGTAAGGAGATTGAAACAGTCATCAAAAATCTCCAAACAAACAAAAGCCCAGGGCCAGA
>NW_022636548.1:0-1506 GCF_010015895.1 Lontra canadensis | reverse complement strand
TCTGTTACTGTTATGTTTCTCTGTTTCATAACTTTTTTTTTATAACATTTTAAAAACATTGAAAATATGGGACATGATGACTAAGAAATAAATACACAATTGAAAGAGACTATAAATAAAATGCTCCTTACTTTTGTCTCCCAAGGGGATGATGTGTAATGCCAAACTGATAAAAAACAGAAGCCTAGAATGTTAACGGAAATCGTTGAAGTTTAAAATATTAAAGTAGAAATGTACATATGCTTAAAATGTAATCATATATAAACAAAAGTATAAACAGATTTAACATATAATAAATATTATGCCATCATTATGTAACCTGTAGAAGTATGTCAATTAATATTGTCATGACATAGAAAGATTTTGAGGCCAAGGAAGTGTACATGCCCCTTAATGAGAAGGAACAACTGTGCGTGCAATGCAGTTTATTCTGGAGGCTTTTAAATGCTCCTCTCGACCCTCAGATTTGGCTGATGTGTGTCCTTACCTAACAGGGTGTCTCTGGGTCATTTCCCTCTGACACATCTGGTGTGAGAGTCTCCTTCTCTCATCAATACATTGAAGAACAATTTCCAAGGAAATAGAGATCAGTCTCCAAGGAAGTTGAGTCTTAACAAGGTTTTGTATTTGAAGGTATCATCACTCCAGGTCCTGGAATAGCTGCATTAAGACATGAGATGGATAAGGAAAGAAGATACAGATCTTCCTACCCTTCTCTGGGCTGTGAGAAACAACAGTGAGATCTCTGGGTTCTGCTGTGGAAGCCCATTAGGCAGTGAGCTGCTGTGACAGGCAAGGCCCTATGCTGAGCCTCCAGGACTATTCCCTTCACTGAGACCCAGTGGGGGTGGGGGAGGGGCTGGAGACTTGGGCTGATTCTCTCCTCAATAGAGTTAACAGTGCTGACAGCAGCAAGAGTAGTCAACCCCTGATGTAAACACTGGTGGCTAAGGCAACAAGACTTATCTCATCGAAAAACAAACAAACAAACAAAACAAAATAAAAATTAAAATCTAAACAGGAAAAGAAGTTTTCACAGATAAGTGGAAATTTTGTATTGTATAACCCGGTATGGTGGTGAGGGCCCAGCTGGAAAAGGGAGCCATGTAGGGCCTCGGCAACAGGCATGGGTCCCCAAAGTCCTGACTGGGGAGCAGGAATATAAAGGGAGACATCTGACCACCTGCTTTCTGAAGATGTATGGATCCTTCCGCAGACTGAGCCTTTTCTCTGTACTAAGCACTGTGGTGACTAAGTCATGTGCATTTCCCATTTAATGCAGCATGCCTCCGGGGCAGCCTTTTTACTATACCCCATGTAAAAGGAGAGGCAACAGAGTCTTAGTTTAAGTCCCTGTGGCAGTTAGATCTTCCAACATATGTAATGTACAGATTTTATGAGAAGAAACCTACAATGTGCTCAGCTTGTGAGGACCACAGAGTGTGGAGGTGACTGACCCGTCATTGTCTGATGTTAAGCTCTGGATCCAAGATGGGAGTGATCACC
>NW_022636547.1:0-1506 GCF_010015895.1 Lontra canadensis | reverse complement strand
GAAATGTACAAGTGAGAGATGGTGGTGGTCTGGATTGGGCCACAGAGGCAGCATTACAGAGGAAGTGGCGAAATTAAAGTTATGTTGTGAAGTAATAGTTGACTGGCCTTTCTGATGGTTGTGGTAGAGGTGAGGAAATGAAGGAGTTAAAAATGAACCCCAGATTTTAGCTTGAACAAGTGGGACAACAGTATGAACCACAAATATGGGAGAAACTACAAACAGTAAGAGCTAATACTCACTGAGTGCTTATTCTATGACAGTATTCACTCTGTTTCACAGTTAATACTCCTAACCATCTTGGATCGATAGGTACTACTGTCATGTTCATTGTATAAATAGGAAACTGAAGGTGAAGGTGAAGGTCAGAAAAATAGGGCCAACACAGTGAAGACTTGAACCTGATCACCGCACTCCAAATTTCACCACATTGTATGCAATTGCCTCCTTAACAGTAATTTCAGGGAATATGAACTACATTAGAGCCAATGGTGGTACCACTGGATTAACAGTCTCTCAGAATGACTACTTTGAAAGATCCTACTGTTCTGCTTTTTCTATTAAACATCACCCTGTTTTCTTAGAATAGAAGAAATAATTGTCATCTATGCATTTTTCAAAGCACTTTCTGCAGCATTATCCCTTTGTTTCCATTTACAAAGGAGGAAACTGAAACAAGTCAAGTGATTTTCTTAAGATCATCAAGATAGTAACAGAACTAGAACTAAAAGCCAGATGAACTGACTCTATGTAGTTATCCGGCCAATAAATGTATCTTTAAAAATTCAGACCATTCAGAGAAACATACAAACAAACAAACAAAAACATGTTTTACATCACTACCCAAAATACAGATACATATATGAAATGGAGAAAAATAAGTAATACAAAACTATTCTCACCATTACTAATTTGTTAGGATTCCTTTTTCTATTTTTTTAAATAATTTTGATTGTAACTAACAATTTAAACAACATTGATCCACACCTTGGTAATTAACATTACAACACATAGTACAATCTCATAGTAGACTTTTTAGGAAATAAGTCTCATGACTCACGAAAACTACCAAAAACCAAAAGGGCAAGATGGAAAATAAAGATGAGGCTGCTGAGTATTTGGGTTACCTGAAGACTAGTGTCTGTAAGAGAATAAATGGCAATGATTGCATGAACTACAGTTTAGAAAAATTCTTTATTATGATCATTTCCTATCCCTAATATGGAGGTCTGAAATCAAGGCATGCCTGCTAATATTTAAAATGAGAGAGGTGCACTTTTATAGAAAAAAAATTAAAAGCAAAAAAAGAAAAGTTCTTCACCCTGTCTTTGCCCCAAAGGTAGTAAAAAGCTACAGAATGCCCAGATCAGCAAAATATTTTCCTTTGGAAAGAAAGAAAGAGAGAGAGAGAGAGAGAGAGAGAGAGAGACTTGTGATAATGTGGCAGCCCATTAGGATATATAATGAAAGACAGCATCTTGAGGACAATGGCTTAAGATGCAAGGC
>NW_022636546.1:0-1506 GCF_010015895.1 Lontra canadensis | reverse complement strand
AGTCACAGATGGTTTGTCTCAGTGTTTTCCTCTTTTCCTTCCCTTCCCCCATGCTCATCTGTTTTGTTTCTTTAATTCCACATGAGTGAAATCGGATGGTATTTGTCTTTCTCTGACTGACTTATTTCACTGGGTAAAATATCCGTTAAGTTCCATCCACGTCATTTGCAAATGGCAGGATTTCATTCTTTTTGATGGTTGAGTATATATACACCACATCTTCTTTACCCACTCATCTGTTGATAGACGTCTCGGGTCTTTCCATAGTTTGGCTATTGTGGACACATTGCTGCTGTGAACATTAGGGTGCATGTATCCCTTCAAATCACTATGCTTGTATTCTTTGAATGAATATCTACTAGTGCAATTGCTGGGTTAGAGGGTAGCTCTATGCTTTTTAACTTTCTGAGGAACCTCCATACTCTTTTCCAGAGTGGCAGACCGGTTTGCATTATTCCCACCAACAGTGTACGAGGGTTCCCCGTTCTCTACAACCTCACCAACATCTGTTGTTTCCTGAGCTGTTAAATTTTAGCCCTTGCGACTGGTGTGAAATGGTATCTCCTTGTGTTTTGATTTGCATTTCTCTGAGGCTGAGTGATGTGCAGCATTTTTTCCATGTGTCTATTGGCCATCCGTGTGTCTTCTTTGGAGAAATGTCTGTTCATGTCTTCTGCCCATTTCCTGACCACATGTTTTGGGTGTTTGGGTGCTACGTTTGGTAAGTTCTTCATAGATTCTGGATAGTAGCCCTTTATCTGATAAGGCATTTGCAGATATCTTCTCCCATTCTGTAGGCTGCCCTTTAGCTTGGTTGATGGTTTCCTCTGTTGTGCAAAAGCTTTTTATCTTGGGGAAGCCCCAACAGTTCATTTTTTGCCTTTGTTTCCCTGGCCTTTGGGGAAGTTGCTGTGGCCAAGGTCAAAGAGGTTGCTGCATCTGTTCTCCTCTAGGATTCTGATGAATTCCTATTGCTTGTGTATGTGTCTTTGTGAGTCTGTGTTGATACATGTATATAAGTACATATGTGCATATATGTCCCTATAAATATGTATTTATCTTTATTCATTTATAGCTCACAATTTACTGGTGATTTCCTCATCCATGTCCGATTTGAATTCAGTCACGGAAGTGCTAAAGGATTAAAGAGGCACATAGTCAGACACCACATGTAATGCTAGACTGACTCCCCCCCACCCCGCCCAGAACCCCGTTTAAATAGCTGCAACTGCTCTCTACGTATGAACTGGTCGATCTTTAAAAATTCATGCATGTATCATCTAATTTAACCTGGTAGGCCACTTTTTATTAGAAATGAGGCTCTATTTAAGAGGCTAAGGACTATGTTAGGCCTACAAGTAAATAATGTATCAATCTGTAAGAAGTACTATACTGTCACCCTAATCCCAGTGTGTAACAGCCTTTTCTGGTAGAATTTATTTCAAATTCAGCTGCAGTTTAGAGGTGCAGATCTCTTTGACCCCGACTCATTTCATGACTCTCAAT
>NW_022636545.1:0-1507 GCF_010015895.1 Lontra canadensis | reverse complement strand
AGGGAGAATCTTAAGCAGACTCCATGCTCAGTGTGGAGCCTGATTTGGGCTTAGTCTCATGACCCTGAGATCATGACCTGAGGCAAAATCAAGACTCTGATGCTTAACCAACTGAGCTCCCCAGGTGTTCCCCCACCAACTCTCTTTTATCCCCTCCAGTAACCTCTAAATAGCCTTTGTTGGTATTAATTGTTCTAGTATAATGACCATGATTTATCTCCCCATGAATAATTAGCCCCGAGAATGGCAGGCCCCAACTTCCCAGAGCGCCATGGGATGACACACCCATTCTAGATTAGAAAACTACATTATGATGGAATACAGAATGTTATCTATGTTTTACCTTAACATAAAACATCTGTAATAGCTCCTTCTGTGATTTCTATATTGTTGTGTATTATTCAATTTCTGTAACATGAATGCTATTATTTAAATAAAACAATAGAAAAGAATAGGTGTCCATTACTACTAAGTAATGGTAGCACTAATTATGCAACATTATGTGTTAAAAATTAAAAAACAATGATTACTAATAAACTTTTCACTTTAAAATAGGTTTAGATTTACCAACAAAACCAAATAGGAAAGACAGGACTGAACATTTCCATACACCTGACACAGTTTGCCAACCATTTTCCTTTTCTTCTAATTCCATTATGGTTCACATACAGTGTTAGTTTCTGGAAGACAACAGAGTGATTCAACGCTTCCATGCATTCTCCAGGGCTCATCAGGACGAGCTGCTCCTTCATCCCCATCACCTATTTCACCCAGGCTGCCAACCATCACTTTGTTGTCTGTCGTGAAAAGTCTGGATATAAGACCTCAGACTGAGGCAGGAACCCATCAAAATCCTAGAGGAGGACACAGGCAGCAACCCCTTTGACCTCAGCCACAGAAACTCCTTACTAGACACACCTCCAAAGGCAAGGGAAACAAAAGCGAAAATGAACTTTTGGGACTTCATCAAGATCAAAAGCTTCTGCACAGCAAAGGAAAACCCTCAACAAAACAAAGGGGCAACCCACAAAATGAGATAACTTATTTGCAAATGACACTACAAAGGGCTGATATCCAACATCTATAAAGAACTTCTCAAACTCAACACCCAAAAAACAAATAATCAAGGCAAAGAATGGGGAGAAGATGTGACCAGACACTTCTGCAAAGAAGACATACAAATCGCCAACAGACACATGGAAAAATGTTCATCATCATTAGCCATCAGGGAGATACAAATCAAAACCACATTGAGATACCACGTTCCACCAGGTAGGATGGCAAAAACTGACAAAGCAATAAACAAGTGTTGGAGAAGTTGGGAGAAAGGAGAACCCTCTCACACGGTTGGTGGGAATGGAAGTTGGTGCAGCCAATTTGGGAAACAGTGTAGAGGTTCCTCAAAAAATGAACAATAGAGGATATGATATTTCACAGCAGGGCTGAACCTGTTCAAAAATTTACATGTGGCCAAGTGATTCATGTTGGCTGGCTCACTTGTTCTCAG
>NW_022636544.1:0-1507 GCF_010015895.1 Lontra canadensis | reverse complement strand
AAAAATGGGCAGAAGATATGAACAGACACTTCTCCAATGAAGACATACAAATGGCTATCAGACACATGAAAAATGTTCATCATCACTAGCCATCAGGGAGATTCAAATTAAAACCACATTGAGATATCACCTTACACCAGCTAGAATGGCCAAAATTAGCAAGACAGGAAACAACATGTGTTGGAGGGGATGTGGAGAAAGGGGAACCCTCTTACACTGTTGGTGGGAATGCAAGTTGGTGCAGCCTCTTTGGAGAACAGTGTGGGGATTCCTCAAGTAATTAAAACTAGAACTTCCCTATGACCCTGCAATTGCACTACTGGGTATTTACCCCAAAGATACAGATGGAGTGAAAAGAAGGGCCATCTGTACCCCAATGTTTATAGCAGTAATGGCCACGGTCGCCAAACTGTGGAAAGAACCAAGATGCCCTTCAACGGATGAATGGGTAAGGAAGATGTGGTCCATTTACACTATGGAGTATTATGCCTCCATCAGAAAGGATGAATACCCAACTTTTGTAGCAACATGGACGGGACTGGAAGAGATTATGCTGAGTGAAATAAGTCAAGCAGAGAGAGTCAATTATCATATAGTTTCACTAATTTGTGGAGCATAACAAATAGCATGGAGGACATGGGGAGTTAGGAGAAGGCAGTTGGGGGAAATTGGAAGGGGAGGTGAACAATGAGAGACTATGGACTCTGAAAAACAGTCTGAAGGGTTTGAAGAGGTTGGGGGGGGGAGGTTGGGGGAACCAGGTAGTGGGTATTAGAGTGGGCACGGATTGCATGGAGCACTGGGTGTGGTACAAAAACAATGAATACTGTTATGCTGAAAATAAAAAAAAAATAAAAAAATAAAAAAATTAAAATTAAAATTAAAAAAAATTAAGGAAATCTGAATAAAATATGGGATTTAGTTAATAATAACACATCAGGATTTGTTTTATAAGTATGACAAATGTGCCATATTATTGTAAAGTATGAACAGTAGTGGTAACTTTGTACAGAGCTGGCTGGGGAGAAGATGTGGGAATTTTCTGTACTGTCTGCTCAGTATTCCTGTAAATCTGACACTGGTTAAAAAATCTATTAGTAAAAAAACCATTTATTATCTTTGAGAAAATTTGGTATATAATGATATTAACTTATGGTACAGCTTAGAAGAGTAATCTACATTTTTGTTATTATTTGATTAAATTCCTAATTTAAGTAGTGGTTTAAAGATGAACTGCTCTACCCAGCCCATTCACAATGTGATTTGATTTACAGATATTTTACTTGCAAATATATAATTCTACAGTATCATAGCTGTTGGGCAAATTGAGGCATTCCTGAATGGAAATGATTGACATGCACAGAATTTTTCAAGAGAATCTAGCTAAGGATATCTTGTTTGTGATGCTTTAGAGGACACAGTTTATTCAAAATTTAAGCATCTCCTCCCAAAATTCTGTACTTGTAGGTTATCGTAATCAGTGATGAGTACACATACATTGAATTCT
>NW_022636543.1:0-1508 GCF_010015895.1 Lontra canadensis | reverse complement strand
AGTTACACCAATCATAGTAATAACATTATCTTTTAAACAAGTGATGATATTGAGGCTTCTGGAGGTTAAACTTCCTAAGGTCACTCACTTAGTGAGCTGGGATTCAAACTCAGAGTGCAAGAACCCTAGAGCTCCAACAGTCAACCATGGAGTTCTTCCATATGTATCTTAGAAGAATCTGCTTTATAAGATGAAGAGCTTCTTCTCAGAGTTAGTCTTCAGCTATAGATTACTGAACCAATGATGCTAAAGAAGAATATGTGAACCGGACAGGAGGAGAAGTCATTGCTGAGGTCTGTTCTAACTTTAAGTGCTCATGGTTTTATGATTGGGATGATTGATTGCTTTCATTTTTAATCTGGACTAGAAGGAATCTCAAATTAGTCTAACATTTCTCCATAACCTTTCCAACACTTGTTATGTATGTTCTTTAAAAAAAAAAAAAACAGCCATTCTATTAAATGTGAGGTAATATCTTGTTGTGGAGAACACAGTGACTATAGTTAATAATTATTGTAACTATAGTTAACAATGTATGGCACATTTGAAAGTTGCTAAGAGGATAGACTTTAAGAGTTCTCATCACAAGAAAAAATGTGTAACTATATGTGGTAATGTATGTTAACTTGTTTTATTGTGATGATCACTTCACAGTATGTTCTACATATGAAACTAGTCAAATGTAATATGTCAGTCATTTCTATCTCAATAAAATAATAAATGCATTACAAGCCTACAAAAAACTAGCATAACACCCTCATTTTATTTTTTAATGTCTATTTTTTCTTGTGAAAAGTGTTTTAATTTTCATAGAATTATCATTTGTTATTTAAATTCACAGAATTTAAATTTCATAGAAATTTCACAGTAATTTTCTACTTTTCACAGTAATTTTCATGGAAATGGCAGGATTTTTTTTTAATCAACTGTAGTTGACACACAATGTTACATTAATTTCAGGTGTACAAAATAGTGATTTAACAACTCTCCATTGTTCTCTGCTCAGCACGAGTAGAGTCATTACCTGTATATTACATGACCCATATATTATAATACCATTGACTATTTTCCTTATGCTAGAGCTTTCATCCCATGATTTATTCATTCTATACGTGGAAGACTGGACCTCCCACTCCCCATCATTTTCTCTTCCCTTTGACAATCAGCAATTTGTTCTCTGTATACATGGTTCTGTTTCTGCCTTTTTTTTTTAACACTTTCATTTTAGAAGTGATAAAACAGAAACTAAGAAGCACAAGACGAATTATGCATGATCACATGGTAGGTTTGTGACAAAAAAGGTAATAGGTAATACCCTCCAACTCATGGGTCTGAGACTGTGCTTCTCTATTATTTTTTAAGGATTAAACCATATGCAAACATATTGTTGACTAGATTTCCCTAAACAGTATTTTTTTTCATTCTTGCAGAAGTGCAGGAAAGTGCAGCATTGCCTAACAAAACCAATACAAAGGATTCTTAACTTTTAAGATCCCCAGAATCTGGTC
>NW_022636542.1:472-1509 GCF_010015895.1 Lontra canadensis | reverse complement strand
GGGTTTATCAATCTTATTAATTCTTTCAAAGAACCAGCTCCTAGTTTCGTTGATTTGTTCTATTGTTTTTTTGGTTTCTATTTCATTGATTTCTGCTCTGATCTTTATGATTTCTCTTCTCCTGCTGGGTTTAGGGTTTCTTTCTTGTTCTTTCTCCAGCTCCTTTAGGTGTAGGGTTAGGTTGTGTACCTGAGACCTTTCTTGTTTCTTGAGAAAGGCTTGTACCGCTATATATTTTCCTCTCAGGACTGCCTTTGTTGTGTCCCACAGATTTTGAACCGTTGTATTTTCATTATCATTTGTTTCCATGAATTTTTTCAATTCTTCTTTAATTTCCTGGTTGACCCATTCATTCTTTAGAAGGATGCTGTTTAGTCTCCATGTATTTGGGTTCTTTCCAAATTTCCTCTTGTGATTGAGTTCTAGCTTCAGAGCATTGTGGTCTGAAAATATGCAGGGAATGATCCCAATCTTTTGATACCGGTTGAGACCTGATTTAGGACCGAGGATGTGATCTATTCTGGAGAATGTTCCATGTGCACTAGAGAAGAATGTGTATTCTGTTGCTTTGGGATGAAATGTTCTGAATATATCTGTGATGTCCATCTGGTCCAGTGTGTCATTTAAGGCCTTTATTTCCTTGTTGATCTTTTGCTTGGATGATCTGTCCATTTCAGTGAGGGGAGTGTTAAAGTCCCCTACTATTATTGTATTGTTGTCGATGTGTTTCTTTGATTTTGTTATTAATTGGTTTATATAGTTGGCTTCTCCCACGTTAGGGGCATAGATATTTAAAATTGTTAGATCTTCTTGTTGGACAGATCCTTTGAGTATGATATAGTGTCCTTCTTCATCTCTTATTATAGTCTTTGGTTTAAAATCTAATTGATCTGATATAAGGATTGCCACTCCTGCTTTCTTCTGATGTCCATTAGCATGGTAAATTGTTTTCCACCCCCTCACTTTAAATCTGGAGGTGTCTTCGGGTTTAAAATGAGTTTCCAGTAGGCAGCATATAGATGGGTTTTGTTTTTTTA
>NW_022636542.1:0-372 GCF_010015895.1 Lontra canadensis | reverse complement strand
TAAAATGAGTTTCTTGTAGGCAACATATAGATGGGTTTTGTTTTTTTATCCATTCTGATACCCTGTGTCTTTTGATTGGGGCATTTAGCCCATTAACATTCAGGGTAACTATTGAGAGATATGAATTTAGTGCCATTGTATTGCCTGTAAGGTGACTGCTATTGTATATTGTTTCTGTTCCTTTCTGATCTACTACTTTTAGGTTCTCTCTTTGCTTAGAGGACCCCTTTCAATATTTCCTGTAGAGCTGGCTTGGTGTTTGCAAATTCTTTCAGTTTTTGTTTGTCCTGGAAGCTTTTAATCTCTCCTTCTATTTTCAATGATAGCCTAGCTGGATATAGTATTCTTGGCTGCATGTTTTTCTCATTTAGT
>NW_022636541.1:0-1510 GCF_010015895.1 Lontra canadensis | reverse complement strand
AGAAGGAAGTTTGGAGCTCGGGGGTCCACCAGTGGAAGCAGAGGCACTGGGTGGAGGGAGAGGAGAAGGGGTAGTCAGCAGTGGGAGTGGAGCCATAGCTGTTCTGTGGCCTTGAATACTGTGGTGGCAAGGGCAGAACTTTCTGGTGGGCTCTTTACCACTGATTCTGACAACATATGAGGGAGGGTTCAGGTCTGCATGTGGGTTCGATGGGAGGGCAAGGTGGGCATTACTGGGTGCAGAGATGAGGGGGGCACAAGCTAAGCTCCAGACACTGACAAATCCATCTCATTTGACTGAGAAGGGGGCTCATTTTGCATTCTGTGTGGTAGGTGAAGGCTACAGGGTGGGGAAGTGGGGGGAGAAGTGAATCCACCCAGGAAGGACACAGAGAGGAGCTGTGGGCCAGGTGGAGGGAAAGGTGTGGTTAGCAGGTAACACAAATGGCCAGGAGCACCGGAAGAACAAGGATGTACAGTGGGCCTGCTTCACAGATCTGATGAGGACGGGTACCGCAGGAAAAGGGCCAGCAGCAAGCATGGAGAAGGACCAGATTTGGACCACACATGGTGTCGCAGTGAGTCATTAAGAGTTGGAAGAAGCGGGGAGTGTGCTGAGGGGGAAAGGAGAGAATGAGGCTGGAATGCATCCTGGGGTCGGGGCGTGGCTGGCATCTGACTGTGGGCAGTGCCGGGACTTGAGAAACCCAAATTGCTGGCAAATGGCCAGAGGCTCGAGCCGCACAGGGGGAGTGGCTGCCCAGGGAGGCAGGCTGGGCTCTCGCCGCAGTGATCCTTCCCTGGGATGGGGCGGTGGGCATGGGACACAATGGAAGCCCAAGAAAAGACTGGAGGGGTGAGTAGGGCTCTGTTCGAGATAAACCATAAGCAAACAAGTGAATACAGGACAAAAACCTGAGCTGCTGCTGGTGGTGACAGGAGTCCGTACGTGCTAGCAGTCTTGGGGAAGAACTGCTGGGGGAAGGGGCAGAGTGGGGAGATGGGCGGAGAGAGGAAGCCCGAGCAGATGAGGTCCCCATCAGTAAGGGTGGAGGCATCAGAGTCAAGACTGTCAGACATGGGGTACAAGAACTCAAGACGAGGCAGATGGTGAGGAAATGGATACAGCCCACAAGGCACCAGGAATGATGGAGGCTGTGCTAGGATCTGCCGGCAAGGTTGGGACTGGAGAGCAAAGGCGGTAGTCCAGGAGCTGAGGACACTTGAGGAATAAGACTGAGAGATGGGAGGAGCAACCAAAGGTAGTTGGGTTTTATGGACAGAAGCAGAGAGCACTGTCCCTATAGGAAGGGGCAGACAGGATAGGAGACTGCACTGGAGGGGAACATCTGGGAGAGAGATGCCTGCGAGGGGGGGAGGGAGGAGGACAGGAGGACTGGGTGGCAGGACCCAGGGCTCTCTGCAGTGGAAATGGAGTACAGGGGTGTCGGGCTGGGGCTGGAAGGGGCCAGGGCGGGAGGGCAGGCAGAGGGCGGAATGCTGCTCTGAAA
>NW_022636540.1:0-1511 GCF_010015895.1 Lontra canadensis | reverse complement strand
CAAACTATCATTCTTCACAGATGATATGATACTTTTTGTGGAAAACCCAAAAGACTCCACTCCAAAACTGCTAGAACTTGTACAGGAATTCAGTAAAGTATCAGGATATAAAATCAATGCACAGAAATCAGCTGCATTTCTCTACACCAACAAGACAGAAGAAAGAGAAATTAAGGAGTCAATCCCATTTACAACTGCACCCAAAACTATAAGATACCTAGGAATAAACCTAACCAAAGAGGCTAAGAATCTATACTCAGAAAACTATAAAGTACTCATGAAAGACATTGAGGAAGACACAAAGAAATGGAAAAATGTTCCATGCTCCTGGATGGGAAGAATAAATATTGTGAAAATGTCTATGCTACCTAAAGCAATCTACACATTTAATGCAATTCCTATCAAAATACCATCCATTTTTTTCAAAGAAATGGAACAAATAATCTTAAAATTTATATGGAACCAGAAAAGACCTTGAATAGCCAAAGGAATATTGAAAAAGAAAGCCAAAGTCGGTGGCATCACAATTCCGGACTTCAAGCTCTATTACAAAGCTGTCATCATCAAGACAGCATGGTACTGGCACAAAAACAGAAACATAGATCAATGGAACAGAATAGAGAGCCCAGAAATAGACCCTCAACTCAATGTCAACTAATCTTCAACAAAGCAGGAAAGAATGTCCAATGGAAAAAAGACAGCCTCTTCAATAAATGGTGTTGGGAAAATTGGACAGCCACATGCAGAAAAATGAAATTGGATCATTTCCTTACACCACACACGAAAATAGACTCAAAATGGATGAAGGACCTCAATGTGAGAAAGGAATCCATCAACATCCTTGAGGAGAACACAGGCAGCAACCTCTTCGACCTCAGCCGCAGCAACATCTTCCTAGGAACATCGCCAAAGGCAAGGGAAGCAAGGGCAAAAATGAACTATTGGGATTTTATCAAGAACAAAAGCTTTTGCACAGCAAAGGAAACAGTTAACAAAACCAAAAGACAACTGACAGAATGGGAGAAGATATTTGCAAGCGACATATCAGATAAAGGGCTAGTGTCCAGAATCTATAAAGAACTTAGCAAACTCAACACCCAAAGAACAAATAATCCAAACAAGAAATGGCAGAAGACATGAACAGACATTTCTGCAAAGAAGACATCCAGATGCCAACAGATACATGAAAAAGTGTTCCACATCACTTGGCATCAGGGAAATACAAATCAAAACCACAATGAGATATCACCTCACACCAGTCAGAATGGCTAAAATTAACAAGTCAGGAAATGACAGATGCTGGCGAGGATGCAGAGAAAGGGGAACCCTCCTACACTGTTGGTGGGAATGCAAGCTGGTGCAACCACTCTGGAAAACAGCATGGAGGTTCCTCAAAATGTTGAAAATAGAACTACCCTATGACCCAGCAATTGCACTGCTGGGTATTTACCCTAAAGATACAAACGTAGTGATCCGAAGGGGCACGTGCACCCGAATGTTTATAGCAGCAA
>NW_022636539.1:0-1511 GCF_010015895.1 Lontra canadensis | reverse complement strand
ATTCTCTGGGTTCCATTTGGCTTTATTTATTTATTTATTTATTTATTCATGACCCATGGGTTTTCAGAAGTGTGTTACTTCATTTTCATATTTGGGTGTCTTCTAGAGGTCTGTTAGTGATTTGTCATTTAAATCTATTGTGGTTGTAGGATGCACTTCGTAAGATTTCAATCATTTTACCTTTATTGAGATTTCTTTTACAGCCCAGAAGATGGTCTATCTTGGTAAATATTCTCTGTGTCCTTGAAAGGAACATGTGTTCTGCTGATGTTTGGTTGAGTGTCCTTTAAATGTCAACTAGGACAAATTGGTTGATAGTGTCATTCAAGTCTTCTACATTCTTAATTATTTTCTGTGTACTTATTCTATCAGTTGGTGAGAATTGAAATATCTGACTTTAATTGCAGATTTATCTATTTTTCTTGCAGTACTATATTATTAAGTAAAAAGAAAGGTTTATGATTATTATTTCTTAAAGAATTGGCCTATTTATCCCCTTTCCTCTGAAATCTCTTTTCTCTGATATTAGTATAGCCTTTTCAGCTTTCTTTTAATTAGTGTCAGCATGGAGTAGTTTTTCATTTGTTTACTTTGAACTTATTTGTCCTTATATTTAATTGTTTCTTGTAGACATCATATAGTTGTAGTTGGGTGTTGCTTATTTTATCCAATCGGATGGTGTCTGCTTTAGTGACATCGCAAAATTTTCAATACATTATTTTCATTTCCATTCAGCTCAAAATATTCTCTAGTTTCTATTTGGCTTTATTTAGCAGGAGCTGTTAGACTACAAGTGACCCTTCTGGGCACCAACCCCCTATGCAATTGAAAATCTACATGTAATATTTGAATTCCCCCCAACTGAACTAATAGCCTACTACTGACCAGAAATCTTACTGATAACCAAAAGTTCATTAAGACGTATGTTGTACGTATTATAAACCATGTCCTTGCTGATGACAAAAAGTTCCTTAATACATATGTTGTATATTTTATATACCATGTTCTTAGAACAAAGCAAGCTAGAGAAAAGAAGATGTTATGAAGATAATCATAAGGAAGAGAAAATACATTTACAGAATTGTACTGTAGTCATTTTTTTTTAATAAGTGGACCTGCACAGTTCAAATTTATGCTTTTCAAGGGTCGACTTTACTTATATTTTGTGATTACTGATATGGTTAGATTTAAGTCTGTCATTTTCTTATATGCTTTCTATTTGCCCCATCTATACTTCAGTCCTCTTTCCTCCTTTCCTTTCTTCTTTTAAATTAATGGAGTATATTCTGATTTTATCTCCTTTGTAGGCTTATTAGCTATACCTTTTTTTAAGTGCTTGTATTAGGTTTTATTTTATATCTATCTACCTCTCTATCTATCTGTCTATGGCACAAAATACCTTTATGTAACACTATATGACTTCATGTATAAGAATCTTACAATAGTTGTCTTTCACTTTTCCCTTCCCCATGTTTATGATATTGTTATATGTTTTATGTCTTATATACTTG
>NW_022636538.1:256-1511 GCF_010015895.1 Lontra canadensis | reverse complement strand
GCCAACAAATTTGACAATCTGGAAGAAATGGATGCATTCCTAGAGACATATAAACTACCACAACTGAACCAGGAAGAAATAGAAAGCCTGAACAGACCCATAACCAGTAAGGAGATTGAAACAGTCATCAAAAATCTCCAAACAAACAAAAGCCCAGGGCCAGACGGCCTCCCAGGGGAATTCTACCAAACATTTAAAGAAGAACTAATTCCTATTCTCCTGAAACTGTTCCAAAAAATAGAAATGGAAGGAAAACTTCCAAACTCATTTTATGAGGCCAGCATCACCTTGATCCCAAAACCAGACAAGGATCCCATCAAAAAAGAGAACTACAGACCAATATCCTTGATGAACACAGATGCAAAAATTCTCACCAAAATACTAGCCAATAGGATTCAACAGTACATTAAAAGGATTATTCACCACGACCAAGTGGGATTTATTCCAGGGCTGCAAGGTTGGTTCAACATCCGCAAATCAATCAATGTGATAAAACACATTAATAAAAGAAAGAACAGGAACCATATGATACTCTCAATAGATGCTGAAAAAGCATTTGACAAAGTACAGCATCCCTTCCTGATCAAAACTCTTCAAACTGTAGGGATAGAGGGCACATACCTCAATATTATCAAAGCCATCTATGAAAAACCCATCGCAAATATCATTCTCAATGGAGAAAAACTGAAAGCTTTTCTGCTAAGGTCAGGAACACGGCAGGGATGTCCGTTATCACCACTGCTATTCAACATAGTACTAGAAGTCCTAGCCTCAGCAATCAGACAACAAAAAGAAATTAAAGGCATCCAAATCGGCAAAGAAGAAGTCAAACTATCACTCTTCGCAGATGATATGATACTATATGTGGAAAACCCAAAAGACTCCACTCCAAAACTGCTAGAACTTGTACAGGAATTCAGTAAAGTGTCAGGATATAAAATCAATGCACAGAAATCAGTTGCATTTCTCTACACCAACAACAAGACAGAAGAAAGAGAAATTAAGGAGTCCATCCCATTTACAATTGCACCCAAAACTATAAGATACCTAGGAATAAACCTAACCAAAGAGACTAAGAATCTATACACAGAAAACTATAAAGTACTCATGAAAGAAATTGAGGAAGACACAAAGAAATGGAAAAATGTTCCATGCTCCTGGATTGGAAGAATAAATATTGTGAAAATGTCTATGCTACCTAAAGCAATCTACACATTTAATGCAATTCCTATCAAAGTACCATCCATTTTTTTTT
>NW_022636538.1:0-156 GCF_010015895.1 Lontra canadensis | reverse complement strand
AATAATCCTAAAATTTATATGGAACCAGAAAAGACCTCGAATAGCCAAAGGAATATTGAAAAAGAAAGCCAAAGTTGGTGGCATCACAATTCCAGACTTCAAGCTCTACTACAAAGCTGTCATCATCAAGACAGCATGGTACTGGCACAAAAACAG
>NW_022636537.1:0-1511 GCF_010015895.1 Lontra canadensis | reverse complement strand
CTGGCTGGATGTTTATCAATTTTATCATATTTTTCAAAGAACTAATTCTTGATTTCATTAATCTGTTCTATTGTTTATTTTCTGTATCATTTATTTCCATTCTAATATTTTCCCCCTTTACTGCTGGCTTTAGGCTTCATTTGTTTTCCTTTTTCTAGCTCTTTTAGGTGTAAGGTTCAGTAGTTTGACATTTTCTTGCTTCTTGAGGTTGGTCTGTATTGTTACATACTTCCGTCTTCTGACTGCTTTCATTCCATCCCAAAGGTATCAGACCATTATGTTTTCATTTCAGTTGTTTTTATGTATTCTTTTTTAATTTCTTTAGTTTCCTGGATGACTCATTCACTCTTTTTTGTTCCTTCTCCAAATGTTTATTTATTTTTTATGCTAAGTTAGCCGCCATACATTGCATCATTTGTTTTTGATGTAGTGTTCAATGATTCATTAGTTGATTATAACAGCCAGTGCTCATCACAACGCATGCCCTCCTTAATGCCCATCACCCAGCTACTCAATCCCCCCACACCTCCCAAAACAGTTTGTTTCCCAGGGTCCATAGTCTTTCATGGTTTGTATCCCTTTCTGATTCCCCTCCACAACTTCAGTTTTCCCCTCCCTTCCTCTGTTGTTCTCCACGCTATTCCTTATGTTCCACAAATAAGTAAAACCATATGATAATTGTCTTTCTCTGCTTGACTTATTTTAGTTAGCATAATCCCCTCCAGTTCCATCCATGTTGATGCAAAAGTTGGGTAGTCATCCTTTCTGATGGCTGTGCAATATTCCACTGAATATATGAAACATTTATTTATCCATTCATCTGTTGAAGGGCATCTTGGTTATTTCCACAGTTTGGCTATTGTGGCCATTGCTGCTATGAACATTGGGGTGCATGTGCTCCTTCTTTTTACTACATCTCTATCTTTGGGATAAATAACTAGTAGTGCAATTGCTGAGTCATAGAGTAACTTTATTTTTAATGTCTTGAGGAACCTCCATACTGTTTTCCAGTGTGGTTATACTGGCTCACATTCTCACTGACAGTGAGGAGCTTTCCCCTTTCTCCATCCACATCCTTGCCTGGATTTGTTGTTTTCTTTCTTAGTTTTGCCATTCTAAGTGGTGTAAGGTGTATCTAATTGTAGTTTTGATTTGAATTTCCCTGATGGCTAATGAGGATGAACATTTTCCATGTGTCTGTTAGCCATTTGTATGTCTTCTTTGGAGAATTGTTCATGTCTTCTGCCCATTTTTCACATGATTACCTGGTTTTTCAGAGTTGAGTTTGAGGAGTTCTTCACTGATCTTGGATACCAGCCCTTTATCTGTGGTGTCATTTGTGAATGTCTTCTCCCATTCAGTGTATGGTCTCTGAGTTTTTTGACTGTTTCCTTTTTTGAGCAAAATGTTTTTATCTTGATGAAGTCCAAAAGTTAATTTTTGCTTTTGTTTGCCTTGCCTTGTAACTATGTTCTCCTCTAGGATTTTGATGGATTGCTGTCTCACATTGA
>NW_022636536.1:0-1511 GCF_010015895.1 Lontra canadensis | reverse complement strand
AGGAATCCATCAGAATCCTAGAGGAGAACATAGGCAGTAACCTCTTCAATATCAGCCACAGCAACTTCTTTCAAGATATGTCTCCAAAGGCAAAGGAAACAAAAGCGAAAATGAACCTTTGGGACTTCATCAAGACCAAAAGCTTCTGCACAGCAAAGGAAACAGTCAACAAAACAAAGAGGCAACCCATGGAATGGGAGAAGATATTTGCAAATGACACTACAGACAAAGGGCTGATAGCCAAGATCTATAAAGAACTTCTCAAACTCAAGACCCAAAAAACAAATAATCAAGTCAAAAAATGGACAGAAGACACGAACATACAAATGACTAACAGACACATGAAAGAATGTTTATCATCATTAGTCATCAGGGAAATTAAAATCAAAACCCCATTGAGGGGCACCAGGGTGGCTCAGTGGGTTGAAATCTCTGCTTTCAGCTGAGGTCATGATCCTGGGTTCCTGGGATTGAGCCCCACATTAGGCTCTCTGCTTGGCGGGGAGCCTGCTTTCCCCCCGCTCTCTCTCTGCCTGCCTCTCTGCCTACTAGTGATTTCTGTCTGTCAAATAAACAAATAAAATCTTTTAAAAAAAATTGAGATACCACCTTACAGCAGTTAGAATGGCAAAAATTAATAAGGCAGGAAACAACGAATGTTGGAGAGGATGTGGAGAAAGGGGAACCCTCTTACACTGTTAGTGGGAATGCAGCCACTTTGGAAAACAGTGTGGAGATTCCTCAAAAAACTAAAACTATTGCTACCCTATGATGCAGTAATGGCATGACTGGGTATTTATCCCAAAGATACAGATGTAGTGATAAGCAGGGCCATATGCACCCCAATGTTCATAGAAGCAGTGTCCACAATAGCCAAACTGTGGAAGGAGCTGAGATGCCCTTCAACAGACAAAAGGATAAAGAAACTGTGGTCCATATATACAATGGAATATTACTCAGCCATCAAAACCATACACTTAAAATGAATGAATTGTATTCTATGTGATGTCTTGATAGAGTTTTTATTTTATAATTGAGCTGGAGCAAACATGTCACAATGCTAACACTGTGTCTACATATCCTCTACACTGCTTTCTATTGCATTTTCCCATTTTTTAATAATGTAGTTGAAACATTCCTAATGACTTTACCCAATTTCACTGAAAAGGAGAATAGCAGTGTGAATGAATGCTGGCCAACTGTGATCTATGAATACCAGTTAGATCACTTCGACTTATGGGGAGGAGACATAAAAGCATCATGGGGGCAGTGGTCAGTGTCCAGGAGTTGGAACCAGAGACCCCATGGGGCAGCAGAGGTAGAATTTTGTGACTAGTGACTCAGAGGCGTTCCTTCCCTGTGTTAGGAAAGAATATGAGAGAACCAGAATCTGATCAGATTCCTGCTAACAGGCTGCACACTGGGATGGACTAATGTAAATAAATTAAGAGCCCTACCAAGTCGGGATCCTTCTGCAATTTGCGTTTGTGGGTGGAAAACATCTGTATGTA
>NW_022636535.1:0-1511 GCF_010015895.1 Lontra canadensis | reverse complement strand
AGGAATCCATCAGAATCCTAGAGGAGAACATAGGCAGTAACCTCTTCAATATCAGCCACAGCAACTTCTTTCAAGATATGTCTCCAAAGGCAAAGGAAACAAAAGCGAAAATGAACCTTTGGGACTTCATCAAGACCAAAAGCTTCTGCACAGCAAAGGAAACAGTCAACAAAACAAAGAGGCAACCCATGGAATGGGAGAAGATATTTGCAAATGACACTACAGACAAAGGGCTGATAGCCAAGATCTATAAAGAACTTCTCAAACTCAAGACCCAAAAAACAAATAATCAAGTCAAAAAATGGACAGAAGACACGAACATACAAATGACTAACAGACACATGAAAGAATGTTTATCATCATTAGTCATCAGGGAAATTAAAATCAAAACCCCATTGAGGGGCACCAGGGTGGCTCAGTGGGTTGAAATCTCTGCTTTCAGCTGAGGTCATGATCCTGGGTTCCTGGGATTGAGCCCCACATTAGGCTCTCTGCTTGGCGGGGAGCCTGCTTTCCCCCCGCTCTCTCTCTGCCTGCCTCTCTGCCTACTAGTGATTTCTGTCTGTCAAATAAACAAATAAAATCTTTTAAAAAAAATTGAGATACCACCTTACAGCAGTTAGAATGGCAAAAATTAATAAGGCAGGAAACAACGAATGTTGGAGAGGATGTGGAGAAAGGGGAACCCTCTTACACTGTTAGTGGGAATGCAGCCACTTTGGAAAACAGTGTGGAGATTCCTCAAAAAACTAAAACTATTGCTACCCTATGATGCAGTAATGGCATGACTGGGTATTTATCCCAAAGATACAGATGTAGTGATAAGCAGGGCCATATGCACCCCAATGTTCATAGAAGCAGTGTCCACAATAGCCAAACTGTGGAAGGAGCTGAGATGCCCTTCAACAGACAAAAGGATAAAGAAACTGTGGTCCATATATACAATGGAATATTACTCAGCCATCAAAACCATACACTTAAAATGAATGAATTGTATTCTATGTGATGTCTTGATAGAGTTTTTATTTTATAATTGAGCTGGAGCAAACATGTCACAATGCTAACACTGTGTCTACATATCCTCTACACTGCTTTCTATTGCATTTTCCCATTTTTTAATAATGTAGTTGAAACATTCCTAATGACTTTACCCAATTTCACTGAAAAGGAGAATAGCAGTGTGAATGAATGCTGGCCAACTGTGATCTATGAATACCAGTTAGATCACTTCGACTTATGGGGAGGAGACATAAAAGCATCATGGGGGCAGTGGTCAGTGTCCAGGAGTTGGAACCAGAGACCCCATGGGGCAGCAGAGGTAGAATTTTGTGACTAGTGACTCAGAGGCGTTCCTTCCCTGTGTTAGGAAAGAATATGAGAGAACCAGAATCTGATCAGATTCCTGCTAACAGGCTGCACACTGGGATGGACTAATGTAAATAAATTAAGAGCCCTACCAAGTCGGGATCCTTCTGCAATTTGCGTTTGTGGGTGGAAAACATCTGTATGTA
>NW_022636534.1:0-1511 GCF_010015895.1 Lontra canadensis | reverse complement strand
CAAACTATCATTCTTCACAGATGATATGATACTTTTTGTGGAAAACCCAAAAGACTCCACTCCAAAACTGCTAGAACTTGTACAGGAATTCAGTAAAGTATCAGGATATAAAATCAATGCACAGAAATCAGCTGCATTTCTCTACACCAACAAGACAGAAGAAAGAGAAATTAAGGAGTCAATCCCATTTACAACTGCACCCAAAACTATAAGATACCTAGGAATAAACCTAACCAAAGAGGCTAAGAATCTATACTCAGAAAACTATAAAGTACTCATGAAAGACATTGAGGAAGACACAAAGAAATGGAAAAATGTTCCATGCTCCTGGATGGGAAGAATAAATATTGTGAAAATGTCTATGCTACCTAAAGCAATCTACACATTTAATGCAATTCCTATCAAAATACCATCCATTTTTTTCAAAGAAATGGAACAAATAATCTTAAAATTTATATGGAACCAGAAAAGACCTTGAATAGCCAAAGGAATATTGAAAAAGAAAGCCAAAGTCGGTGGCATCACAATTCCGGACTTCAAGCTCTATTACAAAGCTGTCATCATCAAGACAGCATGGTACTGGCACAAAAACAGAAACATAGATCAATGGAACAGAATAGAGAGCCCAGAAATAGACCCTCAACTCAATGTCAACTAATCTTCAACAAAGCAGGAAAGAATGTCCAATGGAAAAAAGACAGCCTCTTCAATAAATGGTGTTGGGAAAATTGGACAGCCACATGCAGAAAAATGAAATTGGATCATTTCCTTACACCACACACGAAAATAGACTCAAAATGGATGAAGGACCTCAATGTGAGAAAGGAATCCATCAACATCCTTGAGGAGAACACAGGCAGCAACCTCTTCGACCTCAGCCGCAGCAACATCTTCCTAGGAACATCGCCAAAGGCAAGGGAAGCAAGGGCAAAAATGAACTATTGGGATTTTATCAAGAACAAAAGCTTTTGCACAGCAAAGGAAACAGTTAACAAAACCAAAAGACAACTGACAGAATGGGAGAAGATATTTGCAAGCGACATATCAGATAAAGGGCTAGTGTCCAGAATCTATAAAGAACTTAGCAAACTCAACACCCAAAGAACAAATAATCCAAACAAGAAATGGCAGAAGACATGAACAGACATTTCTGCAAAGAAGACATCCAGATGCCAACAGATACATGAAAAAGTGTTCCACATCACTTGGCATCAGGGAAATACAAATCAAAACCACAATGAGATATCACCTCACACCAGTCAGAATGGCTAAAATTAACAAGTCAGGAAATGACAGATGCTGGCGAGGATGCAGAGAAAGGGGAACCCTCCTACACTGTTGGTGGGAATGCAAGCTGGTGCAACCACTCTGGAAAACAGCATGGAGGTTCCTCAAAATGTTGAAAATAGAACTACCCTATGACCCAGCAATTGCACTGCTGGGTATTTACCCTAAAGATACAAACGTAGTGATCCGAAGGGGCACGTGCACCCGAATGTTTATAGCAGCAA
>NW_022636533.1:0-1511 GCF_010015895.1 Lontra canadensis | reverse complement strand
CTGAATTTAGCTACATAACTATCTAATCACTCAGCACATCTATGAGTTCAACCTGAGAGGTAAGGAAAAAAATGCTAGAATTCTATAAATGGAAAAAAAAAAACATTTTTTCAAGGAAGGAGGGCCAAGAAGTGAAACAAAGGAGAAATATCAGAACAGGGGAGGGAACTTCAGAAAGACAGTCAACATAAGCACTATATCCCCTGATGGCAAAACCAGAACCTTTAGAAATATGCTCCAGCGAGAGAAATTCCTGCTTGAAGGCTGCTCTTTGGTGAAGGGGGTGGCAGAATCTTAGCTGGGAGTGTGTGGTCTCAGGATCTTGGAGACACAGACAAAATGGGAATTCCTGAGCCTGCAGAGTTTCTCAGCATTGGAGCAGAGAAACTGGTTATGGTCTGAGAACTTGGGAGGGGCTCTCAGCTCAGTTTGCTATAAACCCGGAGCCCTGCTGGCTCTGGTGACAGATCTCAGCGTGGAGAAGGAATGTTGCAAACGCAAAAAAGTGGTGGCCCACCGCCATCCCACAGGAGAGGTGGCTAAGGCGTGCACATGATCAGGGGACCACTCTCCATGGGGGATCTGGAGGAAGAAAGGCACGTTGCTCCACCTACCCAGGAGGACTGGTGCAGGTGCACACCACAGGAGTCTACACAGTGGCACACACAAAAGGAAAGACCTCTTATCCCCGAGTGTTAACTGTAGAAAGGAGCTGGGATCATTCAGCTCCCGGGCTGGAGATCACCATATGGCCATTTTTATTCTCATCCTCTAAAGAGACTCAAATGCCTTCAGGGAACAAAAGCCACATAGAAAAAATAGACACAGCTTACACTGACCCCGACCCCTGGCAAGGGGTGGTACAACCACTGACAGAGACACCTGAGAATCAGTGCATCAGGCCCCTCCCCCAGAAGAACAGCTGGAAGAACACAGACGACCACGTGTGCAGAGCACTGAGCACTGCACAACTCCAGCTCTAGGTGAAAATACTACACAGAATTTGAGGTTATTTCTCATGATTCATTGCTATTTCAGTTTAAAATTTTCTTTTTCGTTTTTCCTTTTTTTTTCTTTTCAATGACTTTGTTATTTTAACATCTCTGTTTTGAAGTCTTTTTAAACTAGAATTTCGAACACGTACTTTTTATACATATATATTCATTTTTGGCTTACTTTCACTGTATTCAATTTTTTTAATATATATATAAGTTTTGCATTCTTTACAGTTTGGGGATTTAGATTCCTCTAACATGCAGACCAAAATATAAGTAGGACCAGGGAATCCCCCTGTTTTGTCCACTGGGAGATTATATCATCGATTCCACACCCAGCATTTTTGTTTGTTTGATTATGACCTCTTCGGACTTCTCTACTGTGTATTTTGCTTGCATTTGGTGTGATATTTGTGCTTTTGTTCACTCATTCGTCCACACTTCTCAGGGAAAAATGACTAAAGAGAATAATCAAAAGCAGAAGAAAGATCCAGAGGTAAAACTCTCTGCCACAGA
>NW_022636532.1:0-1512 GCF_010015895.1 Lontra canadensis | reverse complement strand
GTCTCTAGGAATGCATCCATTTCTTCCAGATTGTCAAATTTGTTGGCATAGAGTTGCTCATAATATGTTCTTATAATTGTCTGTATTTCTTTGGTGTTAGTTGTGATCTCTCCTCTTTCATTCATGATTTTATTTATTTGGGTCCTTTCTCTTTTCCTTTTGATAAGTCTGGCCAGGGGCTCATCAATCTTGTTAATTCTTTCAAAGAACCAGCTCCTAGTTTCGTTGATTTGTTCTATTGTTTTTTTGGTTTCTATTTCATTGATTTCTGCTCTGATCTTTATGATTTCTCTTCTCCTGCTGGGTTTAGGGTTTCTTTCTTGTTCTTTCTCCAGCTCCTTTAGGTGTAGGGTTAGGTTGTGTACCTGAGACCTTTCTTGTTTCTTGAGAAAGGCTTGTACCGCTATATATTTTCCTCTCAGGACTGCCTTTGTTGTGTCCCACAGATTTTGAACTGTTGTATTTTCATTATCATTTGTTTCCATGAATTTTTTCAATTCTTCTTTAATTTCCTGGTTGACCCATTCATTCTTTAGAAGGATGCTGTTTAGTCGCCATATATTTGGGTTCTTTCCAAATTTCCTCTTGCGATTGAGTTCTAGCTTCAGAGCATTGTGGTCTGAAAATATGCAGGGAATGATCCCAATCTTTTGATACCGGTTGAGACCTGATTTAGGACTGAGGATGTGATCTATTCTGGAGAATGTTCCATGTGCACTAGAGAAGAATGTGTATTCTGTTGCTTTGGGATGAAATGTTCTGAATATATCTGTGATGTCCATCTGGTCCAGTGTGTCATTTAAGGCCTTTATTTCCTTGTTGATCTTTTGCTTGGATGATCTGTCCATTTCAGTGAGGGGAGTGTTAAAGTCCCCTACTATTATTGTATGATTGTCGATGTGTTTCTTTGATTTTGTTATTAATTGGTTTATATAGTTGGCTGCTCCCACGTTAGGGGCATAGATATTTACAATTGTTAGATCTTCTTGTTGGACAGATCCTTTGAGTATGATATAGTGTCCATCTTCATCTCTTATTATAGTCTTTGGTTTAAAATCTAAGTGATCTGATATAAGGATTGCCACTCCTGCTTTCTTCTGATGTCCATTAGCATGGTAAATTCTTTTCCACCCCCTCACTTTAAATCTGAAAGTGTCTTCGGGTTTAAAATGAGTTTCTTGTAGGCAACATATAGATGGGTTTTGTTTTTTTATCCATTCTGATACCCTGTGTCTTTTGATTGGGGCATTTAGCCCATTAACATTCAGGGTAACTATTGAGAGATATGAATTTAGTGCCATTGTATTGCCTGTAAGGTGACTGCTATTGTATATTGTTTCTGTTCCTTTCTGATCTACTACTTTTAGGTTCTCTCTTTGCTTAGAGGACCCCTTTCAATATTTCCTGTAGAGCTGGCTTGGTGTTTGCAAATACTTTCAGTTTTTGTTTGTCCTGGAAGCTTTTAATCTCTCCTTCTATTTTCAATGATAGCCTAGCTGGATATAGTATTCT
>NW_022636531.1:0-1512 GCF_010015895.1 Lontra canadensis | reverse complement strand
CTTTTCTTCCTTTGCAAAAATAATAGCTTACTTGGTCATGGGTCCAAGTTTAATTAATGACTTATTAAGGAGAGTCCAGATCTTTGAAATACTAAGGAACTTTTCTGCCTACCATAGGGCTTTGGAGAGCCCTGACCTGATCCCAGAAATACAAAATCTGGCTTTCTAAAACTTGGGAGGGGGTAGTTAGGAAGGGAAGGGAAATCGTTTCATTCCTTCTTGAAGAGTCACTTTCTTTCTCTCTTTCTCTTTCATTCTCTTTCTATCTTTGACTCCCTACTTCCTTCCCTCAGTCTATCTCAGCTCCAAAGGATCACCTTGGAATTTCTGACCCCCCCCTTTTTTAAATCATAAGTCCCTTTTTCATTAGATTTTGGTGTTTTGTGCTTCACAAGACTTAGAACTTTACGAAACATTTGACTCCTAACTGTTTACCACAGAACATTGAGATCGTGGTGGATAAATTTACTTCATATATACATGATCACTTTCGGTCTTGCCCCCAAATTCTGAAGGATATAATTCCCAGGGAGAAACCACTGTGAACCAGGGTTTCACCTTTTACAACAAAACTATTATTCTCAGTAGTTATTGGGTTTTTAAACTCTGGCTTCCTATAAAAAATTTAGTTCTAATCAATACCCTGTTATTTTATTAACCTAATGTTGCCTTCACAATATCTTTTTTTTGTTTGTTTGTTTCAAGCAGGCATTCTTACACCAAATGAACCAGTGTGCTGCATCAAAAATTGTTAAAAATGTAACAGAAGAAACAGTAAAGATGAGGAGGCACAGTCGGCCCTCAACCCAAGCACACATTCCCTTTTAGTTAAAATTTCTTCTGTGGGATGTTACTCTAGGCTTTTCAGCTTCTCCTCAGTTCCACTATAAGTTCTGCGCCAGTCACTTTTGTGGGTGACCCTGAGATAAAGGGAAATAGGGTTTGGGAAAAGAAACAGAGAGTGATGAGGATGGCGTAGAAGACCTGGAACAATTTTTTGCTGAGGTCTTTGGACGGTTTGAAAAGAGGAAGAAAAACAAACCCCCGACCAAGAACCTCAGTGTCTGTGAGCAGGGGGGAACAGAGCCCTAAGTGGGAGCATTGCCAGTGGTGGCTTAGGAAGGCAAGACATGGACAAATGTGACTTCCAGTCTTTGATCACCAAAGAGTAAATGATTTGGGTGGTTCCGTGGTGCAGAAAATGTCTGCATAATGTCTTCAACTCAGAAACACATGTATAAGCCTTTCCCTTTAGGCTGCAGGAAAGGAAAATGATGAAGAGTTTTGTAAAGGGGTAGGAGGTAAATGAAAATTAATTGCACTACTGTTAGTATTCATTTAAGCCGCCTAAATTATTAGTGATGTTTATTTTTGGTGCTGATTTGCTGTTTTATTTTACCAAAAAAAAAAAAAATCCCCAGGATTTTTATAGGCTCTTCTGACTATTTTTTCATAAATTAAAAATGAACTTTCAAATTCTCTTACCATGGGAGCATTTTAGTTTGTGTGCTT
>NW_022636530.1:0-1515 GCF_010015895.1 Lontra canadensis | reverse complement strand
CTTTTACAAGGAGATGATTTCAAACTGATGCATAAAATTCATGTCTCAAACACTCCTCTCCCACTCCTCTCTTTCCCTGGTATGGGAAAAGAGCTCCATGGATATATCACAAAGTACATTAAATTCTCTAAATTTTTAATGGGTCTCAACTTATTTATCCACTCCTTGGATGGATAGAAGAAAAAAGAAGAAATTAAAGAAAAAAAAATAAACTATTTAAAGAGAGCAACCTTCCGTAGAGCTTTAACCCAAGTTAAAAGTTAGCATAGGCACACTCGTTCCTTAAATAAGCCTTCACTGTTATATGCTGAGGTCAGATGACTAGTAACAAAACTACGTCTTAACACAAAAACTAACCACTGAGAGGAGCCACAGATGGAAAGAGCCTGAATCATGAACAGAGGAAAGCTACCCAATGAAGCAAAGCACAAGCATTGGATTGTTGTGTGAGCTGATCAAAAGTTTCTCTTTGAGCCATTATAAAAATGGCAGTGTATTTGTTTCTACAACCTAAACTATCACAACTAATGCACTAAGTTAGACAAGTCAAGAAACAAAGAAAAAAAAAGTTTTCAGTAGATAGCTGATAAGCATGCTCTGTTTTCAATATGTCTGGTCTCTTTAAATCTAGGGCTAAATTTCTGATTCTTTTTCAACTCAATGTTTTTATTATTGTTTTTGATATTTAAAAATCAGACCACGAATTGTAAATTTCATATTTCCACAGTAATCATTGATACAGTTTCCCTGATTGTAAAAATTTAAATTAAAGTGATAACTCATACCTGTCAGTAGAAATTTCCCAAATGGGAAGTTAAGAGAATGTGCTTGTGCTGAGCATCTGCATTACAAACACATTTTATTTATTTTTTACTAACTTTATATTTTTAAAGATTTAATTAATTTATTTGTCAGAGAGCGAGAGACAGAGAGAGCACAAACAGGGGGAGCAACAGGCAGAAGGAGAAGCAGGCTCAATCCCAGGACCCCAGGATCATGACCTGAGCCAAAGGCAGGTGCTTAACTGAGTGAGACACCCAGGCATCCCTACACACATATTTTATTTTTTGTTTTTATATCTAACTTAAAATTTTTTAAAAAAATTTAATTTTAATTCCAGGAGAGTTAACATACAGTGTTATACTAGTTTCAGGTGTATAATATAGTGACTAAGCAAGTCCATACCTTATTCAGTGCTTATCATGAGAAGTGTATTCTTAATTCCCCTACCTTATTCACCCTTCCCCAACTCACCTTCCCTCTGGTGACCATCCATTACAAAATATTTTAGATTTAAGACATTTCCCTATTTTTCATCTTTCATCATAAAGGTGGACATATAACTAGAGATCTATCAAAAATTTATACAATTTCATATCCTTTCTCATGTGATAATTAAGTAAAAACTGTCATCAAATTCGAATATAAATCCCAATTTCCATGGCAATGACTTCTTACTTAAGTACTGTCCCTACCTCAGAAAAAAATTATGATAGAATACTATTAAAAATGGAA
>NW_022636529.1:0-1515 GCF_010015895.1 Lontra canadensis | reverse complement strand
TGCCTATGTAATGAAGCGTCCATTTAAAAAAGTCCCTAAAGTACAGTGTTTGGAGAGCTTCTGGGCTGGGGAACACATGGTGGTGCTGGGAGGGTGGTGTTCCTGGAGAGGGTTTGGGATCTCCACACCCCTCGCCCTATACCTTGTTCTCTGCATTTCTTTCATCTGACTGAGCCTGAGTTAGAGCCTTTGTAGTAACCTGGAAATCTAGTAAGTAAACCGTTTCCTCAGTTCTGTAAGGCATTCTGTCAAATGATGGAACCCCAGGAGGGGTTGTGGGAACCTCCAGTTTACTGGGGTGGTGTGGGGCGGGGGGTAAAGGGAGCAGTGGTGGTCTGTAGCCTGAGCTCTTAACCTATGGGATCTGATGCTCTCTGCAGAGAGCCAGTGTGAAAATGGACTTAATCTGTAGGACACCCAGTTGGTATCCACTAGAGTTGGAGAATTGCTTGGTGTGAGGGAGAAACCCACACACATTTTGTCACCAGAAGGATCAGAAGGGACATATGGGTAGTAGAGTTGTGTTGAGAGGTGTGTCTTTCCTGAACACAGCCCAGAGAAAGCCCCGTACTTACTTAGTCACTCCTGGTTGCCCTCTCCCCTCAGCCAGGCAACCTGTAATCTGCTTTCTGTCTCCGTGGAATTGCTTCTTATGGACATTTCACGTAAATGGAATCATATAATATGTGGCCTTTTGAGTCTGGCTTCTTCATTTAGCATCATGTCATTAAGGTTAATCTGTGTTGTAACATGTGGCAGGATTTCCTTCCATCTTAATGCACATGATTTTTTTTCTCCATTCATCTGTCAGTGGACATTTAGGTGGCTTCTACCTCTTGGCTGCTGTGAGTAATGTTGTAGCAAACATGGGTGTTCAGGTGTCTCTTTTAGATTCTCTCAGTTCTTTGGGATATATACTCAAGTAGAATTTCTATATCATATGGTAATTCTATATTTAGAACTCTTCATACTGTTTTTTTTTAAAGTTATTTCTTTTTTAGTAATCTATACCCAACATGGGGCTCAAACTCATGACCCTGAGATTAAGAGTTGCGTGTTCTTCTAAATGAGCCGGTAGGTGCCCCTCCATACTGTCGTTTTCTTTCCTTTCTTTCTTTTTTTTAAAGATTTATTTATTTATTTTGAGAGAGCGAAAGCTTACGTGAGAGCTGGTGGGAGGCGCTGAGGGAGAAAATCTTTCAAGCAGACTTCCTGCTGAGAAGGAGCCTGATGTAGGGCTTGATCCTGAGATCACAACCTGAGCCAAAACCCAAGTTGGACGCTTAGCCGACTGAGCCACCCAGGTGCCCCTCCATACTGTATCTATAGTGATGGCACCGTTGACATTCCCACAGTCAGCGCAGTACATTGGCATTTAGTACATTCACAGTGTTGTGCAATGTCCCCGTTATCTAGTTTCAGAATGTTTTATCACCATGTGGTTCTCACCCCTTTGCTGCTGGCACACGGCTCTTAAACCCTTGGAGTCTCTGAGGTACTACTTGTCTTCTTGTA
>NW_022636528.1:0-1515 GCF_010015895.1 Lontra canadensis | reverse complement strand
ATATTTTGGTCTATTAGAAGAATCTCTGTCCTAAAATTTTAAAGAAAAAAAAACCTGTATGTATACAAAAAATAAAGTTAAATATAATGAAGGGATAGAATATGACTATCACAATGAAAATTTTAAAAGATTTTGAAAAAGGTATTGATAAGATAAAATAGTTTAAAAATGTTAAAATAAGATGGAAGAGAAATTTTTACAAATAGAATAAGAAAAAAACAAAATGTAAAAAATTAACATTCAAAGACTAAAGAATCATGGGAAAAAAGTCATGAATTCTATGTGTTGCTTTCCCCTAGCTCTGGATTTCTGCAGTTCTCATTGAATTGTGAACTTGTTCTTGGCTAGATGTTCTTGCTAATCTACTGGAGGAGGGGCCTGTTGCAGTGGTTCTCAAATGTCTTTGTCTGAGGTGGAACTGCACCACCCTTGCCAGGCACCAGGCTAAGTAATCTGCTCGCGTTTGCTTTCGGAAGCTTTTGTTCCCTGTTTGTTTCGGGAGCTTTGGGGGACCAGAATGAAGATGGTGGCTTCTCAATCTCTGGCCCTGGAGGAGCTGAGAGCTTGGCGGCCCTACTGCTCAGTGCACCCTCAGAGAAAAGCAGTTAATCCCTCTGTCTCCCTGGTCTGCACTCCAAGCTGCACTCCAAGCTCACCCATGCTGTGACTGAGTTTTTCTATCTCTGGAGAATGGCCCCATTTGGAGTCTCCAAACCCAGCTGATTCCAGCACTGTGCTCCTGCGGAGCTCCTCTTGGAGGAGGAAGGGCGCTTCTCCCCTGATCTGTCCCTTGTGGGGTTCCTGCTGGGAGAGTAGTGGCCCACCTATGCCTCGGATTATGGTTTAAGGTAACCCTGAGCTTTGTTCTCCCTCCTTGGCTCTGTCTCTGCAGCTGGCTTCCCTGCTCTATACCTGGGAGCTTTCCACACTCAGAAACCCCTGGTCTTTTTTTGACCCCGTGAGTCCTGAGACCATACTATCCCCACAAGTGATCTCCCCCCCACCTCTTAGCCTCTACAATTACATCCCTCAGTGGAATAGACTTCTAAAAGTTCCCTTTCTTGTGCTCCACTGCTCCCTCTCTTGCTGGGAGCTGGCCCTTCCCACCCAGTCTGTCTTCCCATATGTCGCCTTGGATTTACTTCTCTGCACGTTCTACCTTCTGGAAAGTGGTCTATTTTCTTTACTTAGTATTACTAGTCTTCTTCTCTTTGATCTCCTGTTGAGTTTGTAGGTATTCAGAATGGTTTGATAACTATCTAGCTGAACTCCTGGGTCCTGATGATATTTAAGTCTTTTACTCCTCCCCCATCTTGCTCCTCTCTTGCAGCTCCCATTTAATTAGATAACAACTTAGCTTCTTTGCTTTACTTTTTTGGGCTATCATGAGAAATAATCTAAGGTGAAATATTTTGTGCGTTTCGTAAAATTGTTATCAATAAAACCACTTTCATAACATTGTATAGGCCCTTGTGCAAGAATCAATGTGATGTTTCCTTATTTCCATTTTTAATA
>NW_022636527.1:0-1516 GCF_010015895.1 Lontra canadensis | reverse complement strand
AAAATAAAATAAAATAGTAATGGATTATAACTCCAAAATATAAGATACTATTCATGAATCCATACTAATATAAACAAATGATTCACTAAATTAACATATATGTGGGGGAGTAGAAAAATCCACTATGTAGAAAAGTTCCAAATAACTTATCTAGATACAGGCATACCTTGTAGATACTTGCTTCTAGATCACTGCAATAAAGCAAGTCAAAATTTTTTGGTTTCCAATGCATAAAATATCCACTGTACTTTATGATCATACTGTACTACATTCTATTAAGTGTAAAATAACATTATGTCTAGAAAGCAATGTACATACCTTGTTTAAAAATACTTTATCAAAAAATTTTCTAAAACTTTATTGGTAAAAATGCTAACCATCATCTGATCTTTCAGCAAATCATAATCACTGATCACAGATAAGCATAAACAAATTGTAATGAAAAAGTTTTAAATATGGCGAGAATTCCCAAAATGTGACATAGAAATATGGAGTGCACAAATGCCGTTGGAAAAATGGTGCCCAGTAGACTTGTTCAACTCAGGGTTGCCAAGAACCAATTTGTAAAAAAATGCAGTGCCGGCATACCTCTATAAAGTGCAGTGCAATAAAATGAGATATGCCTAAATGCCACTTCTTTTTTTTTTAAGATTTTATTGATTTATTTGAAAGAGAGATCATAAGTAGACAGAGAGGCAGGCAGAGAGAGGGGGGACGCAGGCTCCCTGCTGAGCAGAGAGCCTGATGCTTGGCTGGATCCCAGGACCCTGAAATCATAACCTAAGCTAAAGGCAGAGGCTTAATCCACTGAGCCACCCAGGCACCCCTATATGCCACTCTTTAAATGTAATGTGCACATAGTAACTTCCTTCCAAAGAGTACAGGATAGAAGGTGGGGGGCAGGTGGGAGTGTAAATTTAAAAGAAAGAAACCTATCAAACAGAGCTTTGGCCAGGTCATCAAGGTTAAAACTGATAGACATATCAGGCTGATAGTGTGTATCCTTAGTATGACATGATGAAAACAGCACTTCACCCTAGTGGTCTTATTTCCCAAAACCCAGACCTTAGAGAAAAAAAGTCAGAAAAATCACAGTTGAGGGGTATTTTACAAAATTCCTGACCACTGCTCCTCAAAACTATCAAGGCCATCAACAAGGAAAGTCCAAGAAACAGCCACAGCAAGAGACGCCTAAGGAGACAGCTAAATGTACATAACATGGTAGCCGGATGACATCCTGGAACAGAAAAAAGACTTGAGGGGAAAACTGAAGAAATCCAGATGAAGTATGGACTTCGGCTAACAATATATCAATCTTGGCTCATAATTGAGACAAATGTGCCATAATAATGCTACATGTTAATATCAGGGAAACTGAGTATGAGGTGCAAGGGAATGCTCTGTTTCCTCTTTGTAATTTTTCCAGAAATACAGAACTATTCTAAATTTGAAATATAATTTAAAAATCGTTAATGTGACCTGAAAATTTAAGTGGAAATGAACCCAGAAGAGCCAA
>NW_022636526.1:0-1516 GCF_010015895.1 Lontra canadensis | reverse complement strand
GGGACTGGAAGAGATTATGCTGAGTGAAATAAGTCAAGCAGAGAGAGTCAATTATCATATGGTTTCACTTATTTGTAGAGCATAACAAATAGTATGGAGGACATCGGCAGTTAGGAGAGGCATTTGGGGGAAATTGGAAGGGGAGGTGAACAATGAGAGACTATGGACTCTGAAAAACAATCTGAAGGGTTTGAAGAGGTGGGGTGGTGGGAGGTTGGGGGAAGCATGTGGTGGGTATTAGAGAGGGCACGGACTGCATGGATCACTGGGTGTGGTACAAAAACAATGAATACTGTTATGCTGAAAATAGATTTTAAAAAATGATTAAAAAAAATAAAAGGTTATCTTCATCTCAAAAAAAAAAAATTAACAACAAGGGCCATCTGTACCCCAATGTTCATAGCAGCAATGGCCACGGTTGCCAAACTGTGGAAAGAACCAAGATGCCCTTCAACAGACGAATGAATAAGGAAGATGTGGTCCATATACACTATGGAGTATTATGCCTCCACCAGAAAGGATGAATACCCAACTTTTGTAGCAACATGGACGGGACTGGAAGAGATTATGCTGAGTGAAATAAGTCAAGCCGAGGAAGTCAATTATCATATGGTTTCACTTACTTGTGGAGCACAACAAATTGCATGGAGGACAAGGGGAGATGGAGAGGAGAAGAGAGTTGAGGGAAATTGGAAGGGGAGGTGAACCATGAGAGACTATGGACTCTGAAAAACAATCTGAGGGTTTTGAAGGGGTGGGGGGTGGGAGGATGGGGGATCCAGTTGGTGGGTATTGGAGAGGGCACGGATTGCATGGAGCACTGGGTGTGGTGCAAAAATAATGAATACTGTTAAGCTGAAAAAATAAAAAAATAAAAAATAAACAGATAAAAGATATGAATTTTTATATTAAAAAATAAATAAATTTAAGAAAAGAGTAGAAAACCATTATCACCATCCTGTAATTTCTCTGCAGCAATGGTGGTCAGTCCTAAGACAGAAATACACAGCATACAGAAGCACCTCAAGAAGAAAAAGAATCTCAAATAAACAACCTAACATTACACCTAAAGGTTCAAGAGAAAGAGAAACTGAATCCTAAATATAGCAGAAGGAAGGAAATAGCAAGATTAGAGCAGAGAGAGATTATATAGAAACAAAGAAACACAGAACAGATCAAAGAAACCTGGGTCTGAGTATTTTTTTCTAACTCAATTAGCCAAAGTATAATATATCGTTGACTTTTGATATAATATTCAATGTTCCATCTGATCAGTATAAAACCCTGTGATCATCACGTCATGTAAAATTTTTGAGGGAAAAAACACACAATACACCTGAGAATTCCTACTTAAATTTACTAAAATAAAAGAGAAAAGGCCCAAATAAATAACAAAGAAGTCTATCTGGTGCAGTGTGTCATTCAAAACCCTTATTTCCTTGGAGAATGAACAATGAATTCTGGAACACTGAAAAGAAATTTTTAAAAAACGTGAAAAAAAGTCTATATTCTAGAT
>NW_022636525.1:0-1516 GCF_010015895.1 Lontra canadensis | reverse complement strand
TGTGTACGGTGTAAGAGAATGGTCGAGTTTCATTCTTCTACATATAGCTGTCCAGTTTTCCCAGCACCATTTATTGAAGAGACTGCCTTTTTTCCACTGTATTTTTTTTCCTGTTTTGTCGAAGATTAACTGACCATAGAGTTGAGGGTCCATATCTGGGCTCTCTACTCTGTTCCACTGGTCTGTGTGTCTGTTTTTATGCCAGTACCATGCTGCCTTGGTGATCACAGCTTTGTAGTAAAGCTTGAAATCAGGTAATGTGATGCCCCCAGTTTTATTTTTGTTTTTCAATATTTCCTTAGCGATTCGGGGTCTCTTCTGATTCCATACAAATTTTAGGATTATTTGCTCCAGCTCTTTGAAAAATACCGGTAGAATTTTGATCAGAATGGCATTAAAAGTATAGATTGCTCTAGGCAGTACAGACATCTTAACAATGTTTATTCTTCCAATCCAAGAGCATGGAATGGTCTTCCATCTTTTTGTGTCTTGTTCAGTTTCTTTCATGAGTGTTCTGTAGTTCCTCGAGTACAGATCCTTTACCTCTTTGGTTAGGTTTATTCCCAGGTATCGTATGGTTCTTGGTGCTATAGTAAATGGAATCGATTCTCTAATTTCCCTTTCTGTATTTTCATTGTTAGTGTATAAGAAAGCCACTGATTTCTGTACGTTGACTTTGTATCCTGCCACGTTGCTGAATTGTTGTATGAGTTCTAGTAGTTTGGGGGTGGAGTCTTTTGGGTTTTCCATATAAAGAATCATGTCATCTGCGAAGAGAGAGACTTTGACTTCTTCATTGCCAATTTGGATACCATTTATTTCTCTTTGTTGTCTGATTGCTGTTGCTAGGACTTCTAATACTATGTTGAACAAGAGTGGTGAGAGTGGGCATCCTTGTCGTGTTCCTGATCTCAACGGGAAGGCTGCAAGCTTTTTCCCATTGAGGATGATATTTGCTGTGAGTCTTTCATAGATAGATTTTATGAAGTTCAGGAATGTTCCCTCTATCCCTACACTTTGAAGCGTTTTAATCAGGAACAGATGCTGGATTTTGTCAAATGCTGTTTCTGCATCAATTGAGAGGACCATGTGGTTCTTCTCTCTTCTCTTATTAATTTGTTCTATCACATTGATTGATTTGCGAATGTTGAACCATCCTTGTAGCCCAGGAATGAATCCCACCTGGTCATGGTGGATACTCTTTTTAATGTGTTGTTGGATCCTGTTTGCTAGGATCTTGCTGAGAATCTTAGCATCCATATTCATCATTGATATTGGTCTGAAATTCTCCTTTTTGGTAGGGTCTTTGCCTGGTTTGGGGATCAAGGTAATGCTGGCTTCATAGAAAGAGTCTGGAAATTTTCCTTCTGCTTCAATTTTTTGAAACAGCTTCAGGAGAATAGGTGTTATTTGTTCTTTGAAAGTTTGGTAGAATTCCCCAGGGAATCCATCAGGTCCTGGGCTCTTGTTTTTTGGGAGGTTTTTGATCACTGCTTCAATCTCGTTACTAGATATC
>NW_022636524.1:0-1517 GCF_010015895.1 Lontra canadensis | reverse complement strand
TTTTTTTTTTTAAATTCAAGTCTGCCTTTTTGGTAGAGAAGCCCTGAAAATTCTAGTCCATGAAGTGCTGCCTACCAGACCAACCTATGGGGTCCTGTGAAGCTTCTAGAAACCCATGCTCGCACCCACCTGCAATGTTTCTTTCCCAGAGAGCCCACTATCCCCACTACGGTACAAGTTCCACACCCACTTGGAGGCCGCATGGTACAGCTTCTTGCTTTTATCCTCTGGTCAGCCAAGTTCACTTCTCCTGGGGTGGAACCTGTTTGCTTTATTGCTCCCCAGACATCTCTGGCTGCAACCAGCTCCAAAACATGGACTCACCCTGCCTATTGAAGGAAAGGGCCAAGGGATGAGCTCTGCCCAAGACAATGTGAAATCTGCCCAATATTCTTCCCTGTGCAGCAGGGCCATCATGTCACCTACCTCTCAGGACTCCAGTGAAGGTTACGTGGTATCATGCAGGTGAAGCTCTTTCAGCAGGGCTCCCAGCACCTCTCAGTAAATCCTCTCTCATCTTATTAGGATCTTTGATGAAGACTTTTCTCTAGTTCTAACATACTCTAACTCTTACCACAGTATATGATGGTACTATCTCTGTAAGTCTATTGAGGCTGGGTCTTTTGAAAGCCTTTTCTTAGTTAATCTTTCATAAGTTCTATTAGATAAGTGATATTATTATTTCTGGTTATAGATGAAGAAATGATGTCTTAAAGAAAAGAAACAAATCTCAAATTCAAGATTTGAACCCATAGTGTGATTCTTTATTTCTTTCTAGACAGGAAGGGAGAATAATCCTAGTTAATGCTGAATCTGCAGTCCTATGGACTGAAGGGTGGCTAGATGCTGAGAGGCTTCCCTTGGGGATGTGGGTCCACTTATTGCTATCAACTGCCTTTTACCTCTCTTCCTGGCTGTACCCTTCCTAATATGGGAAGATAATGTAAATCACAGTTCTCTATAGCTCCCATACTCACTCCACATTAAAGAAAACTCTGAAATTTGGCAGTCCCCACTTTTGCAAGTATGAGAGAAAATCCCAAAAAAAGTGTCCCCCCTTCTCAGAAACTCTTCTTGGGACCTACACACCCAATAGGAGATAGAAATTCTTAAAATAAATAATCAGAAGCTTATGGGAGTTCACACAGAAAAAAAAAATGATGGAAATATCATGTGATCACCATCCCATCTTCTTGGAGACCAGAATCCCCTGCTTCTGGTAACAACAAAGTCTTCAGTGTTCTCCACCAGGGGCTCCTGTGACAAGCTTGAGCTGCAATAGGTCAGCAAGGATGGTTTCTCCTTCTGCAGGTAGTGGAGCTGCCCTGAGCTTGGTGAGAGGTGAGCAACATGGTGGTCAGGCAGAGCATGCATGGGCAAATCTGGCTAGAAGCCAGAAAGATGGAACTCTGGGTTGGGTTGGGGGATAGGGGAACCTCCTAGATTGAGAGAAGTGACGGGGGAAGAAAACTCTGTGGTGTCAAGATAACCATCTTATTCTCAGGCCCTATTCCAAT
>NW_022636523.1:0-1517 GCF_010015895.1 Lontra canadensis | reverse complement strand
TTTGTGGGAGAACACACACATTCAGTATATAGTATGTTATGTTTCAGAAATTTGTTTTAGGCACAAAATATATATAGACGAAAAATGTCTTTCCACACTCAAGGACCTTAGCTATTTAGTAAGTGTTGACAATTTGCATGATTCTACTTAGCTCACTTATGTGGGAGAACAGTTAAGGCTTTTGGTGAAGAGCAAGAAAAACTGGCTCTGAATGGAAAATGATAACTTTTGGAAGGATCTGGCATGATTCACTAAATAAAACAGCTGCTGAAGAACTAGGCTGGAAAGGATAGGAGGATGGTATGCTCTGGGCATCCCATAGCAGGGACTAATCTATAATTTCGATAAATCAGCTCCATAATTTTTCCCTCTCTTTGTCTCTCTCCTAAAAATGTAAAGTCCTAGGAAATAAATAGTCAGGCTAAGAAGGAAAAATCATTTTTTCTCGATAAATTCATCAGTTCTTCTTCTATTACCAGAATAATGGTGATAATAGATGCTAGGCAGCAAAACCCATAATATTTACCACCTTCACTTGGGCTTTGGCAGTGCATTTAAAACTTGGCTACTCAAAGCCCCCATTCATGAGATGGATAGTTCATGTTTTAGGGTAATTCCTTATGGATATCTCCTATCTTGTGAAATAATTCTGTAAAGTACTCAGCACAATACTGGTCATATATTAAACCATCAATAAATGACGGCAGTTACTAAAGCTTTTGTCATTCCAAAATTATGGCTTTTATATTTCCTTAAAATATTTCAGTATGTTGTCCTGGAAAATTTTCATATTAGGCCACTTCTTTAGAATATAGTGGCATGACATGAGGATAGTGGTATGACAATCACTCTACTAGTACATTTTGGAATCAGTCTGGACAAGGAGAAAAGTTGACTTTTGACCAGGAATGAGACCTGGACAAGTAGAACAAATGCTGAAGAACTAACCTGGCTGATCTTTAGAGTTTGGGCCTAGATGTGTATCCTGGTGGTCCAGGTATAGGATTCAGGGTTTAAGGAAGCATTCCTGTCCTCATGTACCATTTATGGCAAATGACCTTTTGGTTCTGATGTGTAACTCTGTTGTAATATAGTTAGACATCTATGCAGTTGCCATCGCCTCATCTTTCTGCCCCTTGACTTCAGGTCATGTGACTTGCTCTGACCAATGTAATGTTCAATGTTAAAGAGAGGAGGCTTGAAATATGCTTGTACTTTAAGGCTTCTTATTCTTATTCTTCTCCCATTCTCATGAGAATAGAGTGAAACACATGGCCCCAGAAGAGACACATGGAACAGAGCCACCCATGCTGAATCTCAGATCCATTACTGAGAAACCGATTCTTATTGTAAAGTGTCACAGAATTTTAGTGTAGCTGGTGAGCAGAATTATTGTGGCATCAGCTGACAGATAGGTTATTTTTAAAATTCTTTATATATAGTTGGGAGATGAATGATTAGAAGATGTGTAATGACCTCTAGCACAGATCACTAGGAACCCCAAAACTGGCAATGAA
>NW_022636522.1:0-1518 GCF_010015895.1 Lontra canadensis | reverse complement strand
GCTAAGGTCAGGAACACGGCAGGGATGTCCATTATCACCACTGCTATTCAACATAGTACTAGAAGTCCTAGCCTCAGCAATCAGACAACAAAAAGAAATTAAAGGCATCCAAATCGGCAAAGAAGAAGTCAAACTATCACTCTTCGCAGATGATATGATACTATATGTAGAAAACCCAAAAGACTCCACTCCAAAACTGCTTGAACTTGTACAGGAATTCAGTAATGTGTCAGGATATAAAATCAATGCACAGAAATCAGTCGCATTTCTCTATACCAACAACAAGACAGAAGAAAGAGAAATTAAGGAGTCAATTCCATTTACAATTGCCCCCAAATCTATAAGATACCTAGGAATTAACCTAACCAAAGAGGCTAAGAATCTATACTCAGAGAACCATAAAGTACTCATGAAAGAAATTGAGGAAGACACAAAGAAATGGAAAAATGTTCCATGCTCCTGGATTGGAAGAATACATATTGTGAAAATGTCTATGCTACCTAAAGCAATCTACACATTTAATGCAATTCCTATCAAAGTACCATCCATTTTTTTCAAAGAAATGGAACAAATAATCCTAAAATTTATATGGAACCAGAAAAGACCTCGAATAGCCAAAGGAATATTGAAAAAGAAAGCCAAAGTTGGTGGCATCACAATCCCGGACTTCAAGCTCTATTCCAAAGCTGTCATCATCAAGATAGCATGGTACTGGCACAAAAACAGACACATAGATCAATGGAACAGAATAGAGAGCCCAGAAATAGACCTCAACTATATGGTCAACTAATCTTCGACAAAGCAGGAAAGAATGTCCAATGGAAAAAAGACAGCCTCTTCAATAAATGGTGTTGGGAAAATTGGACAGCCACATGCAGAAAAATGAAATTGGACCATTTCCTTACACCACACATGAAAATAGACTCAAAATGGATGAAGGACCTCAATGTGAGGAAGGAATCCATCAAAATCCTTGAGGAGAACACAGGCAGCAACCTCTTTGACCTCAGCCGCAGCAACATCTTCCTAGGAACATCGCCAAAGGCAAGGGAAGCAAGGGCAAAAATGAACTATTGGGATTTTATCAAGACCAAAAGCTTTTGCACAGCAAAGGAAACAGTAAACAAAACCAAAAGACAACTGACAGAATGGGAGAAGATATTTGCAAATGACATATCAGATAAAGGGCTAGTGTCCAAAATCTATAAAGAACTTAGCAAACTCAACACCCAAAGAACAAATAATCCAATCAAGAAATGGGCAGAGGACATGAATAGACATTTCTGCAAAGAAGACATCCAGATGGCCAACAGACACATGAAAAAGTGCTCCACGTCACTCGGCATCAGGGAACTACAAATCAAAACCACAATGAGATATCACCTCACACCAGTCAGAATGGCTAAAATTAACAAGTCAGGAAATGACAGATGCTGGCGAGGATGCGGAGAAAGGGGAACCCTCCTACACTGTTGGTGGGAATGCAAGCTGGTGCAACCACTCTGGAAAACAGCATGG
>NW_022636521.1:0-1518 GCF_010015895.1 Lontra canadensis | reverse complement strand
ACAGCATCCTTCTAAAGAATGAATGGGTCAACCAGGAAATTAAAGAATAATTGAAAAAATTCATGGAAACAAATGATAATGAAAATACAACGGTTCAAAATCTGTGGGACACAACAAAGGCAGTCCTGAGAGGAAAATATATAGCAGTACAAGCCTTTCTCAAGAAACAAGAAAGGTCTCAAGTACACAACCTAAGCCTACACCTAAAGGAGCTGGAGAAAGAACAAGAAAGAAACCCTAAACCCAGCAGGAGAAGAGAAATCATAAAGATCAGAGCAGAAATCAATGAAATAGAAACCAAAAAAACAATAGAACAAATCAACGAAACTAGGAGCTGGTTCTTTGTAAGAATTAATAAGATTGATAAACCCCTGGCCAGACTTATCAAAAAGAAAAGAGAAAGGACCCAAATAAATAAAATCATGAATGAAAGAGGAGAGATCACAACTAACACCAAAGAAATACAGACAATTATAAGAACATATTATGACCAATTTTATGCCAACAAATTTGACAATGTGGAAGAAATGGATGCATTCCTAGAGACATATAAACTACAACTGAACCAGGAAGAAATAGAAAACCTGAACAGACCCATAACCAGTAAGGAGATTGAAACAGTCATCAAAAATCTCCAAACAAACAAAAGCCCAGGGCCAGATGGCTTTCTGGGGGAATTCTACCAAACATTAAAGAAGAACTAATTCCTATTCTCCCTGAGACTGTTCCAAAAAATAGAAATGGAAGGAAAACTTGCAAACTCATTTTATGAGGCCAGCATCACCTTGATCCCAAAACCAGACAAGGATCCCATCAAAAAAGAGAACTACAGACCAATATCCTTGATGAACACAGATGCAAAAATTCTCACCAAAATACTAGCCAATAGGATTCAACAGTACATTAAAAGGATTATTCACCACGACCAAGTGGGATTTATTCCAGGGCTGCAAGGTTGGTTCAACATCCACAAATCAATCAATGTGATACAACACATTAATAAAAGAAAGAACAAGAACCATATGATACTCTCCATAGATGCTGAAAAAGCATTTGACAAAGTACAGCATCCCTTCCTGATCAAAACTCTTCAAAGTGTAGGGATAGAGGGCACATACCTCAATATTATCAAAGCCATCTATGAAAAACCCATCGCAAATATCATTCTCAATGGAGAAAAACTGAAAGCTTTTCCGCTAAGGTCAGGAACACAGCAGGGATGTCTATTATCACCACTGCTATTCAACATAGTACTAGAAGTCCTAGCCTCAGCAATCAGACAACAAAAGGAAATTAAAGGCAACCAAATTGACAAAGAAGAAGTCAAACTATCACTCTTCACAGATGATATGATACTCTATGTGGAAAACCCAAAAGACTCCACTCCAAAACTGCTAGAACTTGTACAGGAATTCAGTAAAGTGTCAGGATATAAAATCAATGCACAGAAACCAGTTGCATTTCTATACAACAACAACAAGACAGAAGAAAGAGAAATTAAGGAGTCCATCCCATTTA
>NW_022636520.1:0-1518 GCF_010015895.1 Lontra canadensis | reverse complement strand
TTCAAAAGGATATAGTACCACTATGTATATAGCAGCATTATTTTTTTTTAAGATTTTATTTATTCATTTGAGAGAGAGAGAGCATGCATGGGTGAGGCGGAGGGACAGAGAGAGAGAGAGAGAGAAGCAGGCTCCCCCTGAGCAGGGAGCCTGACATGGGGCTTGATCCAGGACCCCGGATTCATAACCTGAGCCAAAGGAAGACCCTTAACCAACTAAGCCACCCAGGTGTCCCTAGAGTAGCATTATTTACAATAGCCAAATTATGAAAGGACTCCAAGTGTCCATTGACAGATGAATAAATAAAGAATATGTGATACACACACACACACACACACACACGGAAGATTATTCAGTCATAAAAATGAATGAAATCTTGAAGAAAATGAATGAAACCTTGTCATTTGCAACAACATGGATGGATCTAGAGAGTATAACGCTAGGGGAAATAAGCTGGTCAGAGAAAGACAAATTCCATGTGATTTCACTCACAAATGGAATTTAAGAAACAAAACAAATGAACAAAGGAAAAATAAAGAGAGAAACCAAAAGACAGACTCTTAACTACAGAGAACAAACATGGTTACCAGAGGTGGGGTGTGGGGGATGGGTGAAAGGGATTAAGAGTACACTTACCTTCATAAGCACTGAGTGATGTATAGAATTGTTGAATTACTATATTGTACACCTGCAATAATATAACACTGTATGTTAAATATACTGCAATTAAATTTTAAAATAATAAAATTATATAAAAATTTCCTTTCTTAAAAAAAAATGTGACGGGGCACGTGGGTGGCTCAGTGGGTTAAAGCCTCTGCCTTCAGCTCAGGTCACGATCCCAGGGTCCTGGGATCAAGCCCCACATCGGGCTCTCTGCTCAGCAGGGAGCCTGCTTCCCCCTCTCTCTCTGCCTGCCTCTTTGCCTGCTTGTGATCTCTGTCTGTCAAATAAACAAATAAAATCTTAAAAAAAAAATACCTTGGACATCTTTTTTTTTTTTTTTAAGATTTACTTATTTATTTGAGAGAGAGGGAGAGAGAGCGTGGAGCAGGGGGAGGGGAGGGAGAAAGGAGGAAGGGAGAGAGCCAGACTCCCTGCTGAGAGCAAGGCATGATGCAGGGCTTGATCTCACAATCCTGAGATTATGACCCGAGCCTAAATCAAGAGTCACAGACCAACTGAGCCACCCAGGCGCCCCTTGACATCTTTCCATTGCATACAGAATGAATGAAAAAATATATATGAACTCTTCAGCCTGGCATTGAAAGCCCTCTACAATGTCAGCTCTGTCAATTTTCCAGATTTTTCTCTCACTGACCTCCCTATACTTCTACATTCCAACTACATAGGTGTCCTCTCTTCAAACATATCCAACACTCTTCAGTTTCCCCTGCTTTTCCCCAATCCATTCCTTCCAACCGGAAAGACTTCCCTACTTTCTTCTATCCACCCTATCCATGTTCAAAGCCCTTCCCTTCTTCTGAAGCACAGTTCAAACCTGAGCTCCCCCAGAGG
>NW_022636519.1:0-1518 GCF_010015895.1 Lontra canadensis | reverse complement strand
ATGCGTGTGCATACATGTGTGTAGAAGGAGGGCTCACGTGGGGTGGGGCCTTCTGAGCAGGAGCAGGTTGATGAGTGATCAGATGCCTGTTGGGAGGATCAAGTTCAAGGTTAAGGCTGGCTGGGTGGGAGATGTGGGGTCTGCAACTTCTGCCCAGGGTTTATCCTGAGAGCCTTGCAGAAGTGGGTCACTATCCTGGGTGCAGGGCTGGGCTCTCACAGGTCTGTGTCTGATGTTGAAGTAGCAGGGGACTGGGCAGGAGAATAGTGGGGGCAGCTGGGCAGGGCTGTGATGCCTCTGGGCCAGCTACCTGTCCCTATCTTTGCAGAAAGCCACAGATGACAAGAGAAGGCTGGCAGAAATGACTTCCTCCCTGACAGAGGGACTGAGCTCTCAGGGCTCTTCTGGAGCAGACACAGGGGACTGCCTGGAAAAGCTGCCTACACCTCCCAGGCCACTGTCCCGAGTGGTAGTATGTTGGACATCAGACCAGAAACCGGAGCCCATAGAGGCTGTGCCCAAGGGTGAGAAGGCCAGGCCTGGGTGCCTGGGGGTGTGTGGGGATGGGTCAGTGCTGCACCCCACAGGGAGGAGGCCCAAAGGCTGGTATGGAGGCAGCACAGGTCACCCTCAGACTGGCAGATATCTGGCCTGGGGACCAGCAGCCCTGGGGAGAATGTGAGGACACAGAGGTCCACCAGAGAGAAGGGTGATGGGCACCCCTGTCTGTGACAACAGTGAGCAGCACCCATTCCAGGCCACAGGGGCACCCATCACCTAGCAGTGCTCCTCCTGGGACACACCCCAGCAACTTTGGTGACGTTTTTCACAGATGTACTGTCGGGGGTGCTCAGCCCAATGGCGGTGGAGAGAGCATTGAATGGAACAGTGCTAATGCCCAAGGAGATGGACGCGATCCACTGAAGCCTCCTGAACACAGCCGCCCCCCTCCACACTCTTTTTTTTCTGGGAGCCACACCCTTAAGGACAGCCTCTGGCCAGAAGGTCCTCCATCTGCCCTGGTGATAGGTGGGGACACACACCTGTCCTCCCATATCCTCCTCTCAGGGCTGTGAGAAAATGTGTCACCAGACATGGGCTTGTGGAGATGGACTCTGTCTGCTGGTGCCCAAGACGTCCTTCGTCCTTAGGTCCCTAGAAAAAACCACTCCTTGTCAATAGGACTGTCTCCTTTTCTTCTGTATCTTGGCTCATTCGGCCTTTGGTGGTCACTGTGCACGCAGCCCCTTCTAAGAAGAAGGCGGAGATGCCTCGGGCTCTGGGGTGGGCTTTGGGTCCCTCACTGCTTCTGTAGCCACATCTGCCTGGGAGTGTTTACCAGTCCTGCTCCAGCAGCCAGTTCTGCATCTTGAGATGGTGCCGAAGCATCAGGAGGAGAGAAGGTCACCAGCTTCACCGCCTGTCCCTGTGCCTTCTCGAAGGGAACAGCCTACGGCCTTCTGGAGTGGCGTCGAGCCAGCTCGAGAACTGTTTCATGCTCTCAGGCTCTGAACTGGG
>NW_022636518.1:0-1518 GCF_010015895.1 Lontra canadensis | reverse complement strand
GCAAGTCATAGTGATTCATGTCAGGATCGTAGTGGCAATTAAAATAAGATTGAGATTGTTAATAGGAAAACATGACACCTATTATAAAAAATGTGTTTGAAATTGTAACGTAAAAAAACCCACCAGAAACAAATGTTATTGGAAAAGAAATAACAATAAATGAATGTAAGATGAAAATATAGGGTTTTAGGAGAAAGCTAATGAAAAAACAAAAAGCTAATTTTTGAAAGAGAACATAATTAGGAAAAGTAGCTGGCAGAAAAGAGATTTCCTTGCTGTGGGAGTAGGGGATGGCAGAGAGAAGGAAGTGAGAATTTGTAATATTGTAACCAACACCTTAGGATCAAGAGAAGAGTTATCATAGAGATGAAGAAAGGTGAAATTAATGAATAGAAATGGCCAGAAATTAGCCAGGAAATTAAGAGCTGCAAAATTTTAATAGGAATCCTTCCAGAATGGTGATCTTTCTCCAATATCATTAAGCTTCTCTTTTGGAAAAACAGGATGTATAGATTATAATGTGAGATATTCAAGCACAGAGGGATAGATAATTTAAAAAGTAAGGATATGGTATCAGGTGGCCTCCTGAAGTCAAAATCCCCACTGTAGGGCTTATTTGCCCAAGACCAAGAAGAGCTCCTAAAGAGTGAGGGTTTCATTATTAACATTGCTGTTATTATTATTATTTTAACTTCTGCCTGTCTGACTGACTAAACTAAAACTTTTTGGTGAGGAAACAAGAAAGAGGTGATACATAGCACATCAGTTAATTTCCACAGTCCTATTAATTTAGAAGTTCAAAGTATAATGGAAGACATTAGAAGAAGAAAAGGAAAAGTGAATTGGGATAAATTAGAAGGTGAGACAAACCATGAAAAACTGTGGACTCTGAGAAACAAACTGAGAGTTTTGGAGGGGAGGGGAGTGGGGGGATAGGTAAGCCTGGTGATGGGTATTAAGGAGGGCACATATTGCATAGAGCACTGGGTGTGATGCATAAATAATGAATCTTGGAACACTGAAAAAAATAAAATTAAATTTAAAAAAATAAGAAGCTCAAACTATAGTCAATGAGATGGACTTTAACTAATTATGCAGATAAACCACTAGAATTTACACTCACTAGAATGAGTATTTTATTTTTTATACTGAGCATTTGTATGAATATGTATGTATGTGTTTGTATCTATATGAATGCATGACAGAGAGAGAGAGAGATAGACAGAGAGAGACAGAGAAACAGGGAGACAAAACAGAAGACAAAACCAATATCCAAGGTAAGTTATTGAGGGGGCCTGTTTCTGCGTTCCTGGTCCCATTTAAATACCTCAGCAAAAAATGAGCATGCCCGACAAAATGCCAGTGAAACCATATTCAGCCTCTGTTTGTATGACTCTAGGTGAGAAGAGAAAACAGAAGACAGACGCTAAACACATACTGCCACTTTGAACCAGAAGCTCTGAACTAGGGTTCTCTAAGCCAACATGATTAATCTCAATGGCACAGTCTTCATGCCCT
>NW_022636517.1:0-1519 GCF_010015895.1 Lontra canadensis | reverse complement strand
TAAAAAGATTATCCACCATGACCAGGTGGGATTCATCCCTGGGCTACAAGGATGGTTCAACATTCGCAAATCAATCAATGTGATAGAACAAATCAATAAGAAAAGAGAGAAGAACCACATGGTCCTCTCAATTGATGCAGAAAAAGCATTTGACAAAATCCAGCATCCTTTCCTGATTAAAACGCTTCAAAGTATAGGGATAGAGGGAAAACTCCTGAACTTCATAAAAATCTATCTATGAAAGACCCACAACAAATATCATCCTCAATGGGAAAAAGCTTGCAGCCTTCCCGTTGAGATCAGGAACATGACAAGGATGCCCACTCTCACCACTCTTGTTCAACACAGAAGTCCTAGCAACAGCAATCAGACAATAAAGAGAAATAAAAGGTATCCAAATTGGCAATGAAGAAGTCAAACTCTCTCTCTTCGCAGATGACATGATTCTTTCTATGGAAAACCCAAAAGACTCCACCCCCAAACTACTAGAACTCATACAACAATTCAGCAACGTGGCAGGATACAAAGTCAATGTACAGAAATCAGTGGCTTTCTAACACTAACAATGAAAATACAGAAAGGGAAATTAGAGAATTGATTCCATTTACTGTAGCACCAAGAACCATAAGATACCTGGGAATAAACCTAACCAAAGGTAAAGGATTTGTACTGGAGGAACTACAGGACACTCATGAAAGAAATTGAAGAAGACACAAAAAGATGGAAGACCATTCCATGCTCTTGGATCGGAATAATAAACATTGTTAAAATGTCTATACTGCCTAGAGCAATCTATACTTTTAATGCCATTCTGATCAAAATTCCACCGGTATTATTCAAAGAGCTGGAGCAAATAATCCTGAAATTTGTATGGAACCAGAAGAGACCCTGAATCGCTAGGGAAATGTTGAAAAACAAAAATAAAACTGGGGGTATCACGTTACCTGATTTCAAGCTTCACGGCAAAGCTGTGATCACCAAGACAGCATGGTACTGACATAAAAACAGACACATAGACCAGTGGAACAGAGTAGAGAGCCCAGATGTGGACCCTCAACTCTATGGGCAAATAATCTTCGACAAAACAGGAAAAAATATACAGTGGAAAAAAGATAGTCTCTTCAATAAATGGTGCTGGGAAAACTGGGCAGCTATATGTAGAAGAATGAAACTCGACCATTCTCTTACACCGTTCACAAAGATAAACTCAAAATGGATAAAAGACCTCAATGTGAGACAGGAATCCATCAGAATCCTAGAGGAGAACATAGGCAGTAATCTCTTCGATATCAGCCACAGCAACTTCTTTCAAGATATGTCTCCAAAGGCAAAGGAAACAAAAGTGAGAATGAATTTTGGGGACTTCATGAAGATTAAAAGCTTCTGCACAGCAAAGGAAACAGTCAAGAAAACAAAGAGGCAACCCACGGAATGGGAGAAGATATTTGCAAATGACAGTACAGACAAAAGGTTGATATGCAGGATCTATAAAGAACTCCTCAAACTCAACACACACAAA
>NW_022636516.1:0-1519 GCF_010015895.1 Lontra canadensis | reverse complement strand
TAAAAAGATTATCCACCATGACCAGGTGGGATTCATCCCTGGGCTACAAGGATGGTTCAACATTCGCAAATCAATCAATGTGATAGAACAAATCAATAAGAAAAGAGAGAAGAACCACATGGTCCTCTCAATTGATGCAGAAAAAGCATTTGACAAAATCCAGCATCCTTTCCTGATTAAAACGCTTCAAAGTATAGGGATAGAGGGAAAACTCCTGAACTTCATAAAAATCTATCTATGAAAGACCCACAACAAATATCATCCTCAATGGGAAAAAGCTTGCAGCCTTCCCGTTGAGATCAGGAACATGACAAGGATGCCCACTCTCACCACTCTTGTTCAACACAGAAGTCCTAGCAACAGCAATCAGACAATAAAGAGAAATAAAAGGTATCCAAATTGGCAATGAAGAAGTCAAACTCTCTCTCTTCGCAGATGACATGATTCTTTCTATGGAAAACCCAAAAGACTCCACCCCCAAACTACTAGAACTCATACAACAATTCAGCAACGTGGCAGGATACAAAGTCAATGTACAGAAATCAGTGGCTTTCTAACACTAACAATGAAAATACAGAAAGGGAAATTAGAGAATTGATTCCATTTACTGTAGCACCAAGAACCATAAGATACCTGGGAATAAACCTAACCAAAGGTAAAGGATTTGTACTGGAGGAACTACAGGACACTCATGAAAGAAATTGAAGAAGACACAAAAAGATGGAAGACCATTCCATGCTCTTGGATCGGAATAATAAACATTGTTAAAATGTCTATACTGCCTAGAGCAATCTATACTTTTAATGCCATTCTGATCAAAATTCCACCGGTATTATTCAAAGAGCTGGAGCAAATAATCCTGAAATTTGTATGGAACCAGAAGAGACCCTGAATCGCTAGGGAAATGTTGAAAAACAAAAATAAAACTGGGGGTATCACGTTACCTGATTTCAAGCTTCACGGCAAAGCTGTGATCACCAAGACAGCATGGTACTGACATAAAAACAGACACATAGACCAGTGGAACAGAGTAGAGAGCCCAGATGTGGACCCTCAACTCTATGGGCAAATAATCTTCGACAAAACAGGAAAAAATATACAGTGGAAAAAAGATAGTCTCTTCAATAAATGGTGCTGGGAAAACTGGGCAGCTATATGTAGAAGAATGAAACTCGACCATTCTCTTACACCGTTCACAAAGATAAACTCAAAATGGATAAAAGACCTCAATGTGAGACAGGAATCCATCAGAATCCTAGAGGAGAACATAGGCAGTAATCTCTTCGATATCAGCCACAGCAACTTCTTTCAAGATATGTCTCCAAAGGCAAAGGAAACAAAAGTGAGAATGAATTTTGGGGACTTCATGAAGATTAAAAGCTTCTGCACAGCAAAGGAAACAGTCAAGAAAACAAAGAGGCAACCCACGGAATGGGAGAAGATATTTGCAAATGACAGTACAGACAAAAGGTTGATATGCAGGATCTATAAAGAACTCCTCAAACTCAACACACACAAA